>NC_053158.1:115508674-115511174 GCF_016835505.1 Polypterus senegalus
GCTGTGATGTGTGCATCAGTGTAATGGATGTACCAGGAAATGATGCATTGACAAAAGTTCCCGTTTGCCTGGAATTGAAAGTGTGATTAAATGCGTTATTTTTTTAACGCGCTATGGAGTACATGCATCGAAGCTTCTCAGCTGTGCTTGTGCTAATAAAGGGAAACATTTTAAAAATAACGTAACATGATTCTGCGTTAACCTAATATTTTTCATACGTCCCAAACCAAGGAGATGCGAAGGTAAAATGAATCAGTAGCGCGCGTACATACTCAGTGCATCCCCTCTCGGGAATCGAACCTCGAATGTCGGCATTAGAGGCGAAGACTCTACAATTAGCCACAGCGTGTGGCTTGTCTATGCTAGAGTATGTACTGTAGATAGGGTATATATATATACACATTTAAATATATACCAGCGTATCGCAGTGGAGAAGTAGAAGTTATGAAAAAGAAAAGGGAACATTTTAAAAATAACGTAACATGATTGTCAATATACAGTAATTGTTTTGTGAGTGTTATTGAATGTTGCTGTCATCAAGGATTTGATTATCATTATTTCTTTCAATCAGGTTCGTATTTGTAGGATGTGTTGTGTTCAAGTTACATTCCGTGTTTGTCAATCGTTGTAAAGATGACAGGTTTCATTCATCGATTCGTTTCTTACTGCATCAATAAACAGCTCGTCTTCTTTATCTGAGACCTGACACACTGCATGCACGGGTTTTTTTTACACTGTCTTCCTTTAGCGGGACATTGACTTTTTCCACCGTGTGCTTTGTTTCCACAGTAGCTGCATTTATGAATATGCTTATCAGGCGCTTCATATTTTTGCTGCCTTTTCAATTGTGTAATTCGGTTTTGTTCTCTTTGGAACTGTTGCTTTTTATCTGTGCACTGCGTCAGTTCACGTGAGCCACTCTGTGTACTTGTATCGAAGGTTCCCAGCTGTGCTGGTGCCATCTCGTGCTATGTCCATAGCTTTATTTAATGTTACCTTAGTCCTGGCACTAAAACTTTCTCTCGCAGTTTCGCTGAGTTTGTGTCAAACACCACCCTGACCATCTCATCTTCCTCTCCATAAGCACAGTCCTTCACCCGTGAATATTTACCCGTGGCAGTTTGCTATTGGATTGCGCTGACGGACGGCCTTCTATGGGCAGGCACTAAATTACAAACGCCAGCGGCAGCCTGTCTATGAACTTAATTTAAAGTGTAGGTTTACATCGTGCTTTGTTTCCGAAGTAGCAGAACTTCGCTTCTTATTGTTTAGCTGCCTTCTCAATTATATAATGCATGTTTTCTTGAGCGCTTTTTTGAGGTCTTCCTGGTTTTCTATGTACTGCGTGATTACGTGGGAGGCGTGATGATGTCACACGAAACTCCGCCCCCGGCGTTGAAGCTCATCTCCATTACAGTAAATGGAAAAACTGCTTCCAGTTATGACCATTACGCGTAGAATTTCGATATAAAACCTGCCCAACTTTTGTAAGGAAGCTGTAAGGAATCAACCTGCCAAATTTCAGCCTTCCACCCACACGGGAAGTTGGAGAATTAGTGATGAGTGAGTGAGTGAGTGAGTGAGTGAGTGAGTCAGTGAGTGAGTGAGTGAGTGAGTGAGTGAGGGCTTTGCCTTTTATTAGTATAGATATATATACATACATACATATATATATATATATATATATATATATATATATATACATACATACATACATACATACATACATACATACATACATACATACATATATATATATATATATATATATATATATATACATATATATATATATATATATATATATATACATACATACATATATATATATATATATACATACATATATATATATACATACATATACATATATATACATATATATATATATATATATATATATATATATATATATATATATATACACATTATACATATATATATAGAAATTGAAAAAAATCCAATTTTCACTTAGAGAATCTGTGCAGAACTTTTTCAAAACCTGGCAGATTCTCTCCCCGATTTCTTTGTCTTCTCCAGTCATCTTTAATAACTTATTAATTCATCTGTTTACATATTTTTACTAGCTTTAAGTTTTACTCTGCTGACCATGCTCCCTTTTCAGGGGTGGGGGGTTTCAATCCCATCGTTGTAAATTTTGATATAACAGAACAAGTGCCACTTTTATTCAAGACTAAAACCGAAGAGAAAGAAATTGGGTTAGTGTACTTCGTTGTCACTTCTTTGGTAGTACAGCTGTAAGAACTGCTAACTTATAATCAAGAGGTTGTGGGTTCGAGCCTTGCCACATCCCAAAACAAGCATGTGAGCTATGAGTCCTCCCTGAAAGAAATATCCACTCACATATAAGAACAACGCAGCTGCACCAGGCATAAAGGCGAAAGATAGCACTGTTTGGATGCAACAAGAGGCTGGGCGTCATCCTGCTAGTCAGTCTGTCTCACACCTGTCCTTCAATGAAACAGCACGGCTTACAGAG
>NC_053158.1:115516174-115543674 GCF_016835505.1 Polypterus senegalus
GACAGCAGTGCTATCGCTCCGCCACCATGACACCCCCATGTGTGTAATTATTCCCCCATGTGTGTATTTATTAACAGTATTCATTATTTAAACAAAATTATATGTTAAATATAACATACACATTTTATTGCATTTCATCACGAAAGTGATATCAAGTATAAATCTAAAGATTCTAAATGTGCAGAGAGCTGGAATATCATATATTTAATTTGTTCTGTTTGGCGATCTATTGCTGCTTTCCGCTGCTGAAGCAAAATGGCGACATACAGATGCATTCGTGGTGCTTTTATATTCAAGCGTCGCATATTACCGATCGTAATGGCACAATACATTTTAAAAGTCTCACATACCATCTTTTGTGCTATCTATTTTTATTGTTTTACTTTACCTGCTGTCAGGTCTAAGAAGCTCGTAGCGATTAAAAACTGGGATGACGTTTACGACCGTCTGCTTTAATGATAAAGTAAACTACGAGGTTAAAGTGGACATTTCGAGATCAAAGCTGCCGTCTATTTTTTTTTTGCAATTTCACATCGGCTACATAATGTATAGCGCTGTATTTGAGCCATTCATCAAACAGCAAAGTGCACCAGAGGCTTGCTGTCACATGTAGATAGTAAACAGAGACTCTGACGTCACGTTCCGACTTTTAGCACACTACGCCCCCAGACTTTTTGCTGGTACTGCAACTTCGCGCCCGCGTCGCGTTAATTTCTGAGGACCTGCTCAGAGGACGCGTAAAATGAACGCTGGGAACGCGTGGAAGCCATGATCTTGAACGCGTCACGCGTTCTGAGCGTGAAGTATAAATGAGCCCTAAGATGTTTAAGAGGCATTGGCGGTTGTCGAAAGGTGTAAAATATTTGGCCATTTCGGTACACTTGAAAGTGACAACCGAACAATTCAGCGGCAGCCATCAACTCACATGCAGATGCATAGGTGAAGGGCTTAAGCATTTCACTCTTATGGTGCTCCTGTGTAGTATAATTATCTCCTGTACCGTCATCAGTCCACACCTTGAACCTGTCCCAGTCATTCAATACATAAGACACAATGTTTCTCCAGATATCAAGAGTGAGCCTGATATGGCCGTGCAATATGTAACAAAGAGAATGGAAAAGATAGGTGCCATCTCCGGACATGGAAACCACTCGGTAAATGACAGTTCTTTCATCGATGGTGATCACCTCGATAGACATGTTAATGCGGGTACGGTTGGAATGATAAAGGAAATGGGTACCTGAACAATGTAAAGTAAGTTTAAAATACCTACACAATAACTATAATCATACTAAATGAACAATAAAACAGCGGAGAAGCCGTGGATTAAATAAAAAGGCTGTAGTTATCTGCAGGGAGACGTGAATCCCTAGGTGAAGCAAGGAAGGGAATGTAGAGACTGGAGCGACAGACGGCCTTATATAGGCAGGCAGCCAACAATGTGGGAGGCGTTGAGATGGAGGACCCAATGTCGCTTCACATGGTGACTGAGCTGCAGGCTATGGACGTATATATGTATGTAAGTAGGATTCAGTTAGCGTTGGGAACCCGCGTACCAAATTTCTTGAAGATAGGCCCATAAGTAACAAAGACCGTTGAAAAGTTCAATATGGCGGCCAACAGTGGCATCATACCACCGAAATAAGTACCAAATTTCAGCCTTCTACCTACATGGGAATTTGGAGAATTAGTGACGTTGGAAAATTCAATATGGCGGCTGACAGTGGCATCATACCACCGAAATAAGTACATACATTGGTTTCGGTTAGCACAGGGAAGCCGCCTACCAAATTTCGTGAAGATGGGGCCATAAATAAGAAAGTTCAACATGGCGGACGTTGTTGACCGTTATGACCGTTACGCGTAGAATTTCAAAATGAAACCTACTTAACTTTTGTAAGTAAGCTGTAAGGAATGAGCCTGCCAAATTTCAGTCTTCTACCTACAGAGTTGCACAAAGCAAGAAACCACACATAATAACAGAGAAGCTGATTCTCCCAACACCCTTGGATTTGGTGTCTGTTATGCTAGATGAGATTAGCGCCTGAAAACTAAAGGCTATCCTACTGTCAAATGACACGATCACAAGACTCATATATGACATTTCAAATGACTTGGAAGAACTAAATGAAAAACTAACACTACAGTAATCCCTCCTCGATCGCGGGGGTTGCGTTCAAGAACCCCCCACGATAGATAAAAATCTGCAATGTAGAAACCATATGTTTGTATGGTTATTTTAATATATTTTAAGCCCTTATACACTTTCCCACACTGTTAACATTATTAGAGCCCTCTAGACATGAAATAACACCCTTTAGTCAAAAGTTTAAACTGTGCTCCATGACAAGACAGAGATGACAGTTCTTTCTCACAATTAAAAGAATGCAAATATATCTTCTCTTCAAAGGAATGCGTGTCAGGAGCAGAGAATGTCAGAGAGAGAGAGAGAGAGAGAGAGAGAGAGCGAGAGAAAAGCAATCAATCAAAAAATCAATACGTGCTTTTGGGCTTTTAAGTATGCCGAAGCACCTCGATAAAGTGGCATTTTTTACAGGAGTGTCCGTATCCTCTAGGCAAACAGCCTCTGTGCAAACAGCCCCTCTGCTCACACCCCCTCCGTCAGGTGCAGAGAATGTCAGAGAGAGTGAGAGACATAGAAAAGCAAACAATCAAGCACCGCGCGGGAAGCATATCGTATATCATTGAGGAGTTTTATTTAATGCGTAATACATGCTCTGAATGGGTAGCTTCTAAGCCATCCGCCAATAGCGTCCCTTGTATGAAATCAACTGGGCAAACAAACTGAGGAAGCATGATATATATTTAGATATGCTTACATTTAAAATCCACGATGGAGTGAAGCCGCGAAAGTCGAAGCGCGATATAGCACGGGATCACTCTATACACAAAACGTCATCCACAGAGTATTTCGCTTAGGGCATTTGCTTTTCTATTTTGCCAGATGTTGATAGATAGATGTCATTTTTGCCATTGTTTGCTCTTCAGTACTCACACTCACGCAGGGATTGGATAATAGTAGTAACAAATCAAAGATTCTAACATCTGTTCAAGCAAGCATGGCCTATCTTTATTGTAACAGCGAGTTTTTTTCGACATTTACAGCTGATCATCACCCTCGTGTCTCTGGTCAACAAAAGTCGACATTCCCCTAAAACCTGAAAGGGTACACATTATACGCAAATTTCTGTTTCACCTGAAAATTTTCTGCTAAATCAGCTTCCACATTATACATGAGTGCTTATTATATGCAAGATTTTATAGTAACAGGAATAACTTAATATGTTCATTTTCAATTACAATTTTAATTGTGTGATAAATCACAATTTTTTATTAGAATTTTTTTTTAACTGAATATCAGCCCTAGTATAAATACACCCACTGACAGAATGGTAGCTAACATAAATATTAGTGCTTTGCCTATTGGTTGTTTAAACTTTATTAATGTATTTACAGGGGCTTGCAAAAGTATTCAATCCCCCTGAAAGTCACCATAATTTTCTGCATGACAAAAAATTGTACACATATTTATCCATTCAGTATTTATGCTGCAACATTTCCAAAGTCAAAATAAAACATTTTCTGTAGATATTTAACCAAAGAAGAAAAACTCAAAAGTTAGTATTTGCATAAATATTTAAACCCTACACATTAATAGTTTTTCATGAACCTTTTTGCTGCAATAATAGCCTTAATTCTTTTAAGGTAAATATGTAACAGCATACGCTACATAAGGAAAGCCACCAGCATCTGCATGGAATCCACTCAGCCAAATGCACAGTCTATTTGAACTTCTCTCATTCGGCAAACGCTTCAGTGCCTTTCCTGCACGGACCTCAAGACTCAGAAAGAGTTCCATTCCAAGAGCTACAAACATTCAATCAGTTTATCAAGTGCTCCAGATAGAACTGTTTCTACTTATAATTACAATTACCTCACTGTAAACTTGCACTACAGCTGCAATATTACCTGAGCCACTTTATGATACCTTTGCACTATCTTCACAATATGTACATGTATAATGTACTGTTGCATTTATACTGTATATATTTCATTTTTTATTGTATTATTGTTATTTTATTGGAAATTATTGTTATTTAATAGGAAAATGTGTTTATGGAGGATTTCCATATTGAATCTCATTGTACCATACAATGACAATAAAGGAATTCAATTTAATTCAATAGAAGAGAGAGTGTGTTTACAGATGATGATGACTGGCTTCTAAGTTGATTTAGATTTCCAAGAGCTATCCGCTTGGAGCTGTGTGCTGTTAGAATACTAGAATGTATACATGATATCATTTTTAAGATGAAATGCATTAAAATATGCACACTACATTATAAAAATATATTGTTCATCCATCCATCCATCCTCTTCCACTTATCCAAGGTCGGGTCGCGGGTGTAGCAGCTTAAGTAGAGAAGCCCAGACTTCCCTCTCCCCGCCACTTCTTCCAGCTCTTCCGGGAGAATCCCAAGGCGTTCCCAGGCCAGCCGGGAGACATAGTCCCTCCAGCATGTCCTGGGTCTTCCCCGGGGCCTCCTTCCGGTTGGACGTGCCGGAACACCTCACCAGGGAGGCGTCCAGGAGGCATCCTGATCAGATGCCCGAGCCACCTCATCTGACTCCTATCGATGCGGAGGAGCAGCGGCTTTACTCTGAGACCCTCCCGGATGACTGAGCTCCTCACCCTATCCTTAAGGGAAAGCCCAGACACCCTGCGAAGGAAACTCATTTCAGCCGCATGTATTCGCAATCTCGTTCTTTCGGTCACTACCCATAGCTCATGACCATAGGTGAGGGTAGGAACGTAGATCGACTGGTAAATTGAGAGCTTTGCCTTATGGCTCAGCTCTTTTTTCACCACGACAGACCGATGGAGAGTCCGCATCACTGCGGATGCCGCACCGATCCGCCTGTCAATCTCACGATCCATTCTTCCCTCACTCGTGAACAAGACCCCGAGATACTTGAACTCCTCCACTTGGGGCAGGATCTCTCCCCCAACCCTGAGTGGGCACTCCCCCTTTTCCGGCTGAGGACCATGGTCTCGGATTTGGAGGTGCTGATTCTCATCCCAGCCGCTTCACACTCTGCTGCGAACCGCTCCAGAGAGAGCTGAAGATCACGGCCTGATGAAGCAAACAGGACAACATCATCTGCAAAAAGCAGTGACCCAATCCTGAGTCCACCAAACCGGACCCCTTCAACACCCTGGCTGCGCCTAGAAATTCTGTCCATAAAAGTTATGAACAGAATCGGTGACAAAGGGCAGCCCTGGCAGAGTCCAACTCTCACTGGAAACGGGCTCGACTTACTGCCGGCAAAGCGGACCAAGCTCTGACACTGGTTGTATAGGGATCGAACAGCTCTTATCAGGGGTCCGGTAGCCCATACTCCCGGAGCACCGCACAGGATTCCCCGAGGGACACGGTCGACGCCTTTTCCAAGTCCACAAAGCACATGTAGACTGGTTGGGCAAACTCCCATGCACCCTCCAGGATCCTGCTAAGGGTGTAGAGCTGGTCCACTGTTCCGCGACCCGGACGAAAACCACACTGTTCCTCCTGAATCCGAGGTTCGACTCTCCGACGGACCCTCCTCTCCAGAACCCCCGAATAGACTTTTCCAGGGAGGCTGAGGAGTGTGATCCCTCTATAGTTGGAACACACCCTCCGGTCCCCCTTTTTAAAGAGGGGACCACCACCCGGTCTGCCAATCCAGAGGCACTGTCCCGATGTCCATGCGATGTTGCAGAGGCGTGTCAACCAAGACAGTCCTACAACATCCACAGCCTTGAGGAACTCCGGGCGTATCTCATCCACCCCCGGGGCCCTGCCACCAAGGAGTTTTTTGACCACCTCGGTGACTTCAGTCCCAGAGATGGGAGAGCCCACCTCAGAGTCCCTAGGCTCTGCTTCCTCATTGGAAGGCATGTTAGTGGGATTGAGGAGGTCTTCGAAGTACTCCCCCCACCGACCCACAACGCCCAGTGAGGTCAGCAGCACACCATCCCCACCATATACGGTGTTGACACTGCACTGCTTCCCCTTCCTGAGACGCGGACGGTGGACCAGAATCTCCTCGAAGCCGTCCGAAAGTCGTTCTCCATGGCCTCTCCAAACTCCTCCCATGCCCGAGTTTTTGCCTCAGCAACAACCGAAGCCGCATTCCGCTTGGCCTGCCGGTACCTATCAGCTGCATCCAGAGACCCACAGGACAAAAAGGTCCTATAGGACTCCTTCTTCAGCTTGACGGCATCCCTCACCATCGGTGTCCACCAACGGGTTTGGGGATTGCCGCCGCGACAGGCACCAACCACCTTACGGCCACAGCTCCGGTCAGCCGCCTTAACAATAGAGGCACGGAACATGGCCCATTCGGACTCAATGCCCCCCACCTCCCTCGGGACGTGGTTGAAGTTCTGCCGGAGGTGGGAGTTGAAGCCACTTCTGACAGGGGACTCTGCCAGCCGTTCCCAGCAGACCCTCACAACACGTTTGGGCCTACCAGGTCTGACCGGCATCTTCCCCAACCATCGAAGCCAAATCACCACCAGGTGGTGATCAGTTGACAGCTCCACCCCTCTCTTCACCCGAGTGTCCAAGACATATGGCTGCAACTCCGACGACACAACCACAAAGTCGATCATCGAACTGAGGCCTAGGGTGTCCTGGTGCCAAGTGCACATATGAACACCCTTATGCTTTAACATGGTGTTCGTTATGGACAATCCTTCCTTGAGCTGTCACCTTATCGTGGTGGAGGGGTTTGCGTGTCCCAATGATCCTAGGAGCTATGTTGTCCAGGGCTTTATGCCCCTGGGAGGGCCACCCAAGGCAAACTGGTCGTAGGTGAGGGATGAGACAAAGAACGGTTCCAAACCTCCAATGAAGAATAAAAACCATGGACAACGTTTTCCCTTGCCCGGACGCGGGTCACCGGGGTCCCCCTCTGGAGCCAGGCCTGGGGGTGGGGCTCGATGGCGAGCGCCGGGTGGCCGGGCCTGCCCCCATGGGGCTCGGCCGGGCACAGCCGAAGAGGTAGCGTGGGTCCTCCTTCCCATGGGCTCACCACCTATGGGAGGGGCCAAGGAGGTCGGGTGCAGTGTGAGTTGGGTGGTGGCCGGAGGCGGGGACCTTGGCGCTCTGATCCTCGGCTACAGAAACTGGCTCTTGGGACGTGGAATGTCACCTCTCTGAAGGGGAAGGAGCCTGAGCTAGTGCTTGAGGTCGAGAGGTTCGGCTAGATATAGTCGGACTCACCTTGACGCACAGCTTGGACTCTGGAACCAATTTCCTTGAGAGGGGCTGGACTCTCTACCACTCTGGAGTTGCCCCCGGTGAGAGGCGCCGAGCAGGTGTGGGCATACTTATTGCTTCCAGACTTGGAGCCTGTGCGTTGGGGTTTACCCCGGTGGACGAGAGGGTGGCTTCCCTCCGCCTTCGGGTGGGGGAAGGGTCCTGACTGTTGTTTGTGCGTATGCGCCAAACAGCAGTTTGGAGTATCCACCCTTTTTGGAGTCTCTGGAGGGAGTGCTAGAGGGCATACCTTCTGGGGATTCCCTCGTTTTGCTGGGAGACTTCAATGCCCACGTGGGCAATGACAGTGAGACCTGGAAGGGCGTGATTGGGAGGAATGGCCCCCCCGATCTGAACCCGAGCGGTGTTTTGTTAAAATATATTGTTAACTTCATTTAAATAATGTACATTGTTAATAATTAAACATGTGGGGAAGCGGTGGCGCACCAGTAGCGATGAGATAACTCCCCGTCCAAGGATTGTTCCTGCCTCATGCTGTATGCTTGATGGTACTGACGCGGCCCTGGATGAATAAATGGGTGGAGTAATTAAACACGTATTGCGAAGATTTTTCAATGCTCCTTAAAAGTTTTGGAGAATCAGCACTCTAAGCTTTCAGCTGGTTTAACATTTATTACAGAGCATATATTGTGACTTTTGGTTACATGGAGAAAGAAAAAGGAAGGACAGGAATTCGGGGTTGGTACGTTTGACATACACAGTACTGCTGCAATAAATTATTTCATCAAGGGTTGTGTGCGTCCCAACAAGCATCTTGCAGGAGGAAGGAACAATCCCTGGACGGGGCACCAGCTCATTGCTACCATCGTGCCACCGTGCCCCCATGTTTAATACATACTTTAATGCATTTCATAATGAAAATTCTATAAGTATACATCTTAGTATTCTAAAATGTTCGGAGAGCTGTAATATCATGAATGTAATGTATTCTGTGTAGAGTTCAGTGCCTACATGCGCCTGTCTAGAAAAGAGAAAGCCCATTAAAGCACGTAGTGATTAGAACACATAGAATACGAAGCATTTAACGTGCTACATTAGTTAAGATGGGATTTGAGAAACTGTAATAAGTTAAACATCGGTTTTAAGATGAAGTTTACAACATTCTACTTTAATGACAAAATAAACTACATGAACAAAGTGGAAATTTTGAGATTAAAATCGATATTTCGACCTTTTTTTCTTCACTGTGTTATAATTTTTTCTTTTTTTCAGTACCTTAATACACTTCCACATGACACTCAGACGGTGGGCTACCACGTGCCTTTTAACTGCAACTTTGATATCCGGACACTTTTTTTTTTTTTTATTTTGAGCACTGTGCAACTTGGAACTTTGAGTGTCTCTACCACTCTGTATCACTTTCTTTTGTTGCATATACCACCACTTAAGCCAACATACAGTATGCTTTTCCTTGCCTCCACTTCGCATTTGCTGAAATTCCTTGTTTCTCACCACCTGTGCTTTTGCCATTGTCTTTTCACAAAACATTGAACTTAAAGGGCTATTTATATTGATTTGCATATTCAAAGGGGCGTAACTCCAGGAAGAGTCGGAGTGGGGCAGCAGATGCATGCATGTGCATTACATTTCCCACTGACCGGGATTTATGGAGCAGAAGTGTGTGGAACCATTCCAGTGTCACTTTGGCCTTAGAGTTAAGGCCATTGCCATGATGAAAGATAAATCTTCTCCCAAGCCTAACGATCAGAGCATAATGGAACAAGTTCTCCTGCAATATTCTGTGGTATTTGTATCCATCCATTGTCATTTCAACCCTGACAAGATTCCCAGTCCCAGCACATGAAAAGTATCCCCATAGCATGATGCTGTTTGTATGACATAGAGTAACTGGTAATGGCAGCATTACCAAGAAGCCAACCATAACACACAGCATGACCATGAAGTATGCTGTCACACTAATACAGTATTTGATAAAATAAAGTACTTACTAAAACAAAGGAATCACTAAAGTTAAAATCAGATCCTATACTAGTGGTACCTTAATTATTAACTTAATTCAAATTAGTTAAAAAATATATATAACTCTAGTACAGAAATATCTTTACAGTTTAATAAGCAGCTTACTCAACATTTCCTCTCTTGGAAATAAAACTGCTTTTGTAAATAATATTATTTTAAGTACAAAATCTGATCTAGCTTCTCACTGCAACCTGGCTTAGAACATTTGACACTATTATCTTAGCCAACACGTCACCAAATAGCGATACACTGCTCCATAAATTAAAAGGTAATGGTTGAAGAGTTTGGCTTTGACAAAAATTCCATGTGATGGTGTAAGCTGCTTTTAAAAATGTAGGTGCATTTACATCATTTGATGCACAATTGTAGTACTAGTCTATAGACAACCAGGGCCATATTCATTGTTTATGACCGAGTTTGGCAGTCTTTTACCCGATTTAGCTATAAATGATAATTAGTTAGTGTTAATGGTGGATTTTATATGCACACTGATATGGAACCTGACACTTAAAGCAAACTCAGTAGGGTTTGGTAGATTGTCAATGGTCCAACTCAATCATAACCATGCTTTAGATCTAATTATATTTATATATACTGTATTTATATATATATAAAAATGTACGAAGCAGTTATATGGGAAAATGTATTTTTTTTTAACAATATTTTCATCTTGATTTTCATTCTGCTTTTCTAGGTGTTGTAATTGTTTAATTAATCCATTATTTACTAATTAGTGCTGCCTTGCAGCAGCTTTCTGTGAATACTTTGCACTGTATATATATTTTTTTTTTCTTTAAACCAAACTTAGTTTTCTAATTTCTATATTGTTCCCAAAACACAGAACTTGGGAAATAACACATCACTTAATTAGCCCAGGAGTCCAATTAAAAACAGAAGCTGGTTGGAACAAAAACCTGGACCGAGGATGGGGAACATTGTGCTAGACTGTGCCACTGTAGATAGGGGAAGCTCTAAGTCCTCACTGTCTTCCTCACTAAACATGCCTAGCACTACCCACAAAAGCTCCTGACTATAACTATCCAGGTCTATTATTGCCTTCTTTTGGACTTCATCCCAGAGATCCCCTAAGGTATGATCAAAGAGCAGGGAGATCGGCTGCTGCACAGCTGCTTGTTGCTGCTGCCCATCTCTGCAAGACTGACATGAATTGCCGCAGGCAGCTGAGAGGACATAGATGGGTTGGTGGTGCCACGCCCTTAACTCCACGGCCATGGTCACCTCTTCTCCCTCAAGCCTTCATGGGAACTGGATAGTTTTTTGTGGGAAAAATCTAAAATATGCAAGCACACAAAATAACTGGAGTAAATACTAGTTTGTTTTTTTTTAAAACACCGGAGTGCTGCACAGAAAGCCACCTCCACCATATGTGTGCACACTTTTAATAACAAAAGATTTGGACAAAACGATAATCATGAACAAAATTCAACAAATGGCAACAAACTAACAATAAGTAAAAACACCCTGACAACAGCGCAGAACACCTAAGAAAAACAAAATCCTAACAGCTATAAGTCATTTAATTTCTTGATTTCTCACCTCACTCTGATCTCTACCATTAACTACATCCCACACAAGTTTGTAATGCAAATTGTCAGCATTATATAGGCTGGGGTGATTATATTTTTTTATGAAAAAACATGTCAACATTGTTCATTAGTTATATTAAAAAGTGAATTCTGCAATGTGCTTCTTCATATACACTTTCTGATTTAACTTAGATTACACTAAAATTATGAAAACTTACCTTTACAATTTCAGGGTCTAAGTCACCATTGCAGCTGTCAAAATATTTCTTCAAGTCCTTTAGAGAAAGAAAGAAAGAAAAAAAAAAAACTATTCATATGACAATTATGATCACATATAAAATGCAATGAAACAACAATATAACCTTATTCAATACAGTAAAAATATGTTGTAAATGGTGCAATTTCAAAATTTTGTGAAAACATACAGACATATTACAGTTTCGTCAACAGTAATCCCTTGTTACCCGATTCTAAACCATTCTTGAAAATGGGTCAGAAAATTTAAAATCAGATATCAAAAAACAATTTCAATTATTCAAAATGAGAAAAATTCAAACCCCATTTCCAAAAAAGTTGGGAAACTTTCTAAAAATGCAATAAAAACTATAATCTATAATTTGGTAATTCAGTTGAAACTTGGATAATAACTGACTGACTGACTTGAAACTTTATTTAACAGGCAAAAAGACAAAAGATTTTCAGTGTTTTCACTGATAAACTTAATTCTATTTGTTAAACATAAACAAATTTACAAATTGATGCCTGAAACATACTCCAAAAAAGTTGGGACAGGGACAAAGTAAGACTGTAAAGGTTATAAAAGTAATATTCTGTAAGGTTCATCAATTAGCAAGTTAACTGATAACAGGTGTGAATATCAAGATTGGGTATAAAAGGATCATCCTTCAAACGCCCAGTCTTTGCAAGCAATGATGGGTTGTGGCTCACTTCTTTGTGCTGAACTTCATGAGAGAATTATCTGTCAATTTAAAAACCATGTTTTTAAGCGCAAGATAGCAGAGAATTGAGGTCTGTCACCATCCATACTTAATAACATTGTGAAAAGATTCAGGGAGTCGGAAGAAATCTCTGTGTGTAAAGGCCTAGGGCAGAAACCACTGCTGAATGTGTATGACTTTCGAGTCCCTAGGCTAGGGGTCCCTAATTCTACTCTTGGAGGGTCCCAGTGGCTGCAGGTTCTCTTTTTAATTAGTGACCTGTTTTTGCTCCTAATTAACTTCTTTTGAATTCATTTTACTTAATTGACTTGCTCTTGAAGACTCAGACCCCTTAATTGTTTAAATTTCCTCAATTAGCAGGCAAACAATAATGAGATACAAAATGAACCAAAACATGACCAGCAAACTGTGTCAATCATACAATACCTAAAATAAAGATGAAGGTCTCAGGATTAGTGATCTGCTCAGGTCCCCAAAACATTTTAACACTTTGTGAAATCATTGTCACTTAACGCATTCCACCGCTGCATCAAGAAATGCTCCCTGAAACTGTATTATGCAAAGAGGAAGCCATATATCAAATTGATACAGAAACATCAGCAAGTCCTCTGGGCCCAGGCTCATCTGAGATAGACCGAAACACAATGGAAACATGTTTTATGATCATGTCGGATTCTACGTGCCAAAGGTGAAAAAGACCATCCAGACTGTTATCAACAACAGGTGCAAAAACCAGCATCAGTGATGGTTTGAAGGTGTATCAGTGCCCATGGCATGGGGGGTGGGGGGAATCTGTATGTGTATATATATATATATATATATATATATATATATATATATATATGTATATATATATATATATATATATATATATATATATATATATATATATATATAGAGAGAGAGAGAGAGAGAGAGAGAGAGAGAGACATACAGTATGCTTCAGTCAAGATGACATCTTTTCCCAGGAACTCCATGTACATTTCAGCAGGACAATGCTAGGCCTTTTTCTGCACAAATTATAAAAGTGTGGCTTTGTAGACAGAGTTTGTGTGCTTGACTGGCCTACGTGGAGTACAGATATGTCTCCTATTGAAAATGTCTGCCGCATCATGAAAAGGAGAATCAGAAATCAGTGACCACGGACTGTTGTGCAGCTCATGTCTTGTATACAGGAAGAATGAGCAAACATTCCACTTAAAATAAATGCAACAACAGTGTCAGAAAGGTGCAAATTTATGCTGATGCTGTTAGGGTCACATCAAATAAAATTGCAATAGTGCAATGATGTTTTCTGATTGGTACTATTCAAGTCATAAAATAATTTCTTCAAAATATCTCAAATAGTTCTCTCTTTCTTTTTTCCTCCGGTGCTGTATTGACATCATGGACCAGAAGGCGTGAGGTTATTCAATGTGAACAGGAAAACGCAGGTGGCTGTTTGCTGTGTGCTACAACATGCTTGACCTGGTGGCGATGAACGCACATGTACTATACAAGCCATGCACGGGGTCCACTGAGAAAAGAAGAGTGTTCTTGGCTCACCTTGCAGAGGAACTTGGTTGTCGCTTCTTACAAGAAAAAGGCGATGGAAGAAGAAAAAGAGGATGCAACATCGACAAGATTCTGTTCCACGACTGCCGCTTCCCCCAGAAAAGCAAACTCAGTGTCAGGTGCCCCTTCAATGTAATAGGAACCACAGCATAGAGAGGTGTGTACACTGCAACAGGTACACATGTCGTAAATGTAGAAAGGACGGTCCTTGGGTGTGTGGGAACTGTTAACAGTTGAATTTGATGATTGAATATAGTGCGGCACTGACCTCTCTGTACTATTCTTTCCTCAGCATGTCCTGGAATACAAAAGAAACACCACCATGCACCAAAATGTGGAGATTGGGCAAGATCGGGAAAAAAAAAAAACGTTGTCACTGATTACAACCGCAAGAAGGTATGCAAATGCATATGAATGCTGCTGCATCAGTGCCACAATGTTTTCCGAAATTTACTATACGGGTCATAAAATTAATAATTCCAAATATCATACAGTATACAGTGGTGTGAAAAACTATTTGCCCTCTTCCTGATTTTTTATTCTTTTGCATGTTTGTCACACAAAATGTTTCTGATCATCAAACACATTTAACCATTAGTCAAATATAACACAAGTAAACACAAAATGCAGTTTTTAAATGATGTTTTTTATTATTTAGGGAGAAAAAAATCCAAACCTACATGGCCCTGTGTGAAAAAGTAATTGTCCCCTGAACCTAATAACTGGTTGGGCCACCCTTAGCAGCAATAACTGCAATCAAGTGTTTGCGATAACTTGCAATGAGTCTTTTACAGCGCTCTGGAGGAATTTTGGCCCAGTCATGTTTGCAGAATTGTTGTAATTCAGCTTTATTTGAGGGTTTTCTAGCATGAACCGCCTTTTTAAGGTCATGCCATAGCATCTCAATTGGATTCAGGTCAGGACTTTGACTAGGCCACTCCAAAGTCTTCATTTTGTTTTTCTTCAGCCATTCAGAGGTGGATTTGCTGGTGTGTTTTGGGTCATTGTCCTGTTGCAGCACCCAAGATCGCTTCAGCTTGAGTTGACGAACAGATGGCCGGACATTCTCCTTCAGGATTTTTGGTAGACAGTAGAATTCATGGTTCCATCTATCACAGCAAGCCTTCCAGGTCCTGAAGCAGCAAAACAACCCCAGACCATCACACTACCACCACCATATTTTACTGTTGGTATGGTATGTTCTTTTTCTAAAATGCTGTGTTCCTTTTACGCCAGATGTAACGGACATTTGCCTTCCAAAAGTTCAACTTTTGTCTCATCAGTCCACAAGGTATTTTCCCAAAAGTCTTGGCAATCATTGAGATGTTTCTTAGCAAAATTGAGACGAGCCCAAATGTTCTTTTTGCTTAACAGTGGTTTGCGTCTTGGAAATCTGCCATGCAGGCCGTTTTGCCCAGTCTCTTTCTTATGGTGGAGTCGTGAACACTGACCTTAATTGAGGCAAGTGAGGCCTGCAGTTCTTTAGACGTTGTCCTGGGGTCTTTTGTGACCTCTCAGATGAGTCGTCTTCTGCGCTCTTGGGGTAATTTTGGTCGGCCGGCCACTCCTGGGAAGGTTCACCACTGTTCCATATTTTTGCCATTTGTGGATAATGGCTCTCACTGTGGTTCGCTGGAGTCCCAAAGCTTTAGAAATGGCTTTATAACCTTTACCAGACTGATAGATCTCAATTACTTCTGTTCTCATTTGTTCCTGAATTTGTTTGGATCTTGGCATGATGTCTAGCTTTTGAGGTGCTTTTGGTCTACTTCTCTGTGTCAGGCAGCTCCTATTTAAGTGATTTCTTGATTGAAACAGGTGTGGCAGTAATCAGGCCTGGGGGTGGGTACAGAAATTGAACTCAGGTGTGACACACCACAGTTAGGTTATTTTTTAACAAGGGGGCAATTACTTTTTCACACAGGGCCATGTAGGTTTGGATTTTTATCCCTAAATAATAAAAACCATCATTTAAAAACTGCATTTTGTGTTTATATTCGACTAATGGTTAAATGTGTTTGATGATCAGAAACATTTTGTGTGACAAACATGCAAAAGAATAAGAAATCAGGAAGGGGGCAAATAGTTTTTCACACCACTGTATACCTATGTCTCTGTACTTTTGTCAGTACGGCTTTGACATCATAGACCATAAGGTTCATACTCCCTCCAGATCAGAGAATTTCCAGTCCCATTGTCTCAAAACACCACTCACATCTACAGTTATTCGAAGTTTCAAATAAAAACTAACAAGAGTTAAAACTGGGGTGGTGGGTAGAGGGGGGTAGTATGTATTGTGATTGTGACTGAGAGAATAAAAGTGGGGAAAAAAAAAACACTAACTTTTACAAGTACTATAAATTTACACCGGCTGTTACAGACACAAATCAAATTTTAAAAAATGATCAACAGTCAGGGTAAGAGAAGTCACTTCCCCCTTCAATTATTCTTATGAAGTTGTGTTGCATTCACCTGTATTTCAAACATCAGATAAAAGCCAAAATTAATCCTAAAACAAGTTGCACTTTATATGTCTATGACAGATTTAAGGTTAAGTAGAACTATGAACTATGGAAGCATGTGTGAGGATAAGGTTTCATTGTATTGATCAAGAATATACACTGAACAGGAGATGATGCTGCTTCTTTATTCATACCTGGTGGCATGGATCGTGGACTCTCTTACAGACAGACCTCAGTATGTGCGTCTCGGGAACTGCAGGTCTGACATTGAGGTCAGCAACACAGGAGCTACGCAGGGGACTGTACTTTCTGAAGTTCTGTTCAGCCTATATACATCTGACATCCAAAACAACTCGGGAGTCCAGCCACGTGCAAAAGTTAGCTGACAACACTGCTATCGTGGGCTGCATCAGGAGTGGGCAGGAAGAGGAGTATAGGAACCTAATCAAAAACTCTGTTAAATGGTGCGAATCAAACCACTTACACCTAAACACCTAAAAAACCAAGGAGCTGGTGGTGGATTTTAGGAGACCCAGGCCCCTCCTGGACACCGTGATTATCAGAGGTGACTGTGTGCAGACCTGTACATACCTGGGAGTGCAGCTGGATGATAAATTGGACTGGACTGCCAAAACTGATGCTCTGTGCAAGAGAGGACAGAGCCGACTATACTTCCTTAGAAGGTTGCCGTCCTTCAACATCTGCAATAAGATGCTGCAGATGTTCTATCAGACGGTTGTGGCAAGCGCCCTCTTCTATGCAGTGGTGTGCTGGGGAGGCAGCATAAAGAAGATAAACACCTCATGCCTGGACAAACTGGTGAAGAAGGCAGGCTCTATTGTAGGCATGGAGTTGGACATTTTGACATCTGTGGCAGAGTGACGGGCGCTGAGCTGGCTTCTGTCAATCATGGAGAATCCACTGCATCCACTGAACAGTATCATCACCAGACAGAGGAGCAGCTTCAGCGACAGACTTCTGTCACTGCCCTGCTCCACTGACAGACTGAGGAGATCGTTCCTCCCCTACACTATGCGACTCTTCAATTCCACCCGGGTGGGTAAACGTTAACATTATACAAAGTTATTGTCTGTTTTTACCTGCATTTTTATCACTCTTTAATTATTATTTTTTTTAATCAGTACGCTGCTGCTGGAGTATGTGAATTTCCCCTTGGGATTAATAAAGTATCTATCTATCTTTAACACTAGAATCCCTGAAGCCTACGAAAAATAAAAAAATCACACCTCTCCATTAGCATTCTTTGTTTTGTAAATGTGTCGATCAGCACAACGTGACAGAGAATAACTGAAAAAATAACTGGAAAAAAAAAATCTAACCTTTACAAGTACCATAAATTTACAACGGCTGTTACAGACTTAAGTCAAATGTATGTTTTTATGGTATAATATTAATAATAACAGCAGCTCACTACTCAAAATAGTAAATTTGCAAGGCAGCCAGGATTGAACCGGCCACCTCTTGATCAGCAGTCAGCAATGCTAATCGCTGCACCACGGAAGCTATCGTATTATACTTGTACCTTCTATGAAACTGTTTATTTGATACAGGCTTCACACATTATACAGTTCATGTCTACATTCTATCATTTATTACTAAAACATGCAAAACGTTTCTGTTGTAACGATGTGTGTATATATAGATTGTTATTGACACGGAACACACACAAAATTTATTCCAAATGACGATATATCATTTACCCTCTACAACTCCAGGTAATTCACTCTAAGATAAACACTGAGAGCCTTAATTGTGATTTGAGCTGTGGCAATGGGTTGGGGGGGTGAATGGAGATGGGATAGTAGGGTGCTTGCTGCTTATGTTGATCGACACATTTACAAGACAAAAGACGCTGATGGAGAGGTGGAAAGGGATTTAAGGTGGGCCGGGATTACGAGTTTTTCGTAGGCTTTGGCAATTCTATTGTTAAAAATTGTAATTAAAAGAAAAAAGGATGTGACACAGTGATAAATTTGCCTCTGTCCCAATTTTTTTGGAGTGTGCTGCAGGCAATAATTTGTAAATTTGTTTATGTTTAACAAATATAACTAAGTTTGGTCGGTGAAAACACTGAAAATCTTTTAGAAAGTATCCCAACTTTTTTGGAAATTGGGTTTTGTAGAACATTAGAAAGACTTAGACAAGAAGTACAACAAAGCCCACCAGTCCAATCCACCATTCCTCCAAAACAACATGAACTCGATTTTTGTAGGTTTCAGCAGTTCTACTGTTTACCAAAGTACTTGGTAACGTTTTCCATTTGACTATCGATGTGTGAGGAAAAATGTCCTAGTATTGAGTGATTAATGTGTTTTTTGTCGACTTCAATAATTACTTTTACTTGTTAAGAGCTTCTGGACATACAGGACTTCGTTCCATCAGATTTATTTCCTATATTTATTTGTGATGAAGAAGATTTACGGCTTTTTATCTTTTTCCTAGTCTGCCTGCAGGAATAACGCCCGTCAATCACACTTTCAAACGTTCACTCACTTGTCAACAAACAGGATGACTTGACGTTGCTGACTACAACTAACCAAAGATTTTCAGCATATTTTGTCTTAATTTGGATTTACCAAACAACACTGTTCAAATGGCAAGATATCAGTTATTCAGAGTGGACTGTAACAGTGGACTTTGTGGAAAATCATGAGGTGGTGGTGTGTGCATGTTTATAAACAACAGCTGGTACAGGGATGTGTCAGAAATTTTTATTTTTCCTCTGATGATTAAGAAGCTGCACTGCAAACCGTTTTATCAACCCAGAAAATTTAATTCTCTTATGCTGGTTTGTATTTACATTTCTCCTGATGTGAATGCTCAATTGGCACAACAGTTACTAGCTGATAACATTCATCATGCCCCAGTACAGTACTGACATTTTCATTACAGTGAATTTTAACTCCAGTAACATAAAAGACAATCTGCCCAGATACCACCAACTGATCAACTAACCCCACACATCAGGGCAGAATACTGGATCACTTTTACACAAACTTTTTTTTTTTTTTTTAAACCTTTTTATTGAATTTAGCAAAAGCAAGTTAACATTACATACAAACACATCAAAATTAAAACTAAATTCAATTCTACCCCCGGCCATTATGTCGTATTTTTAAAAATGAGTTGTTCCATTTCTTTTCTTGTCAATAGGTTGAGTTGTGAAAGCAAAGCCTGTCTTTTGCTAAAAAGTGCCTCATTTGGGAAACTGGCGTGTTCTTGATCTATTCTAGTAATTTCACTTACTAACTGTGATGCCTTCTTGGTTTCAGATTTATTTTTGTGGGAGAGAGAATGAAATAATCTGTCCTCTTAAAAATGTCTTCAGAGTTTCCCAGAGTATTCCTACAGGTCCTCTGAGGATGCATTTATTTCAAAAAACTTTTAGAGCGTACTAAAGATGAAGTAAAGCATTTTTTTTTAAGTATAGAAACAACTATAGATTGACAAGAAAAGCTAAGTTTAGAGAAGATACAGTTTTCCAATTTTCTGCCTTTTCATTAACGTGTGCAATAACCTTTTTTCCTTATTCTCATGTGGACTATTTGCTTTGAATTTTCACTAACTCTTTTAAAACAAACTTTCAGATTTAGAGATTTTTTCGGCACACGTTTGACCCATGCTTGATCCTGCCTTACATACCAGCAGCTACAGACATTTTGTAGCCTTAAATTAAGGTGTTGCATTATTATGTAAGAGAGCTTTAACCTTAATTTCCAGTTTTCCCAAGATTTATTGCTATGAAGCCTATTGTTGTGTTGGCATTTGCAATTTTAAGGGCCAAAAGGATAGATTACAAACCGCTTGCTCTCTTTTTCTCCCACCCCCCACCCATTTTGCCTCCCCATGTGAGGATAGACCACACTTTATGAAGTCCAATTCGTCTGACATACCTAGAGACAGAGCATGTCCAGAATAAAACAAGTCCCCAAGCAGCGGTGTAGAAGGATTAAAGTAAAGATTTCTATTGGCAATACAATCCAAATACTATAAACCTAGAATATAATCTTAAATAGTCAAAGATTAAACCCAGGGAATGGTATTAAACAGTAGCTATGGATAAGCAGATAACGTATGACAGTACA
This sequence comes from Polypterus senegalus, assembly GCF_016835505.1. NCBI lineage: Eukaryota > Metazoa > Chordata > Cladistia > Polypteriformes > Polypteridae > Polypterus > Polypterus senegalus. The sequence goes on from NC_053158.1 coordinate 115,536,129, forward strand.
GTTCTAAAACAAAAAACGAGAGGCATAATCTTAAGCATCCCCTTTTGATTGGAGAAGAAAAATTGTAATTGTAATTAAAATGTAAAAATAGCCAAGATAGAAATAGAATGTATAATCACAGCAAAGTCTTATGGTGAATTGAACAAATTGCATTTAACACCTTTTGCCTTTCCAGGACATGATTTAACACATGATCATATTTTGAAAAGTGTCAGGATCAATTTTCTTAGGTCTTTTTCTGCTTCATCAGGAGAACTAAAACTGCAAAGCTTGTCTTGAATATTCACTTTTAATTTACTAGGATACAAAAGGCTGCACCTGATTTCAGCTTTCTGTAACTGCATTTTAATGCTGTAAAATGCGGTTTAGTTTACCAGCTGTTGAAGGTGAGAAATCAGGCAAAATACAAATGCGGCTATTTCAAATATAATATATTGCTTCAGTCTAAAAAGTGACATCACAATTAATTTAGATTGTAATTTGTTGAAACCTACAATTAAGCTGCTAGGTTTTAAGGCATTCGATCAACATATGCAGTAAGCTGCTAATATCTTTGTTCCTGATTTGAAGTCCTTTCCAATTATCTCAGTTTTGGGAGATGGATGTCTGAAGCGGAACTCCAATAGCAGCAGTGTTATTTTATTTTTTTTTTTACCATCACCCCGGGTATCCTGTATTTACTGAAACTAAGGGGTTTTAATTAAAGTAAATGCAACTATATAAAAGCATGAAGAGCAGAAAGAGGGCTCAGAAAGAAACGGAAAAGACAGTTACATCTTCGTCTAAGTCTAAACAGGCATCAAATTCAAGTTTAACACTAGAATTACCAGAGCCTACGAAAAAACTCATAGATCCGTCCCACCTTAAATCGCTTGTTAAAACCGTTCTTACCTCTCCCCCAGTGTCTTTTGTTAATCTAAATGTGCTGATAAAGAAAATTTGCAAGTAGCCGGCTATTCCATCTCCCACTGACTTAGAACGTGCACAAACTTCTCCCACCTCATGCCTTGATTATCTGGGAGTGAAGTGGAGTTTTAGAGTGGAAATAATAGATCATTATTTGGAATACATGCATTTCACGTGTGTTCCGTTTCTATAGTAATCCGTGTAAACACATTTTTAAAACAGAAACGTTTTTCATATTGTAGTAGTAAATGACAAAATGTAGGCATAAACTACATAATGTATGAAGCCTGAAGTCCAAATATCAAAGAAATAGTTTCACAAAAGGTACAAATATAACAGAACAGACATGCTTTTATTCAAAAATATAACTGCAGAAAAAAAGCCGCCTTAGCATGCCACATTGACACATACTTGTTACAACTGCCACGGTAGCGTAATGGTATCAGCTGCTGACTGGTGATCAAAAGGTCATGAGTTCGATCCTGCACGATTCAGTTTTGAGAAGTAAACTGCTCTTATTCTTACTATTTTAAAATAAAAACATACATTTGATTTCAGTATGTAACAGCCAGTGTAATGTGTGATACTTGTAAAGGTTAGTTTTTTTTTTTTTTATTAACTTTTCATTCTCTCAGTCATGTTTAAGATCCTTCCCTACCTCCCCTCAATCTGACACTGCTGTTCTCACATAAAGATGCGCTGTAACTCTGTAGCGTACTTGTGACTGCATTCTCATACCAATGCTTGCGAACTGCAGTGCCTGCGTGCACTTTTTGTGGCATTACACATCTATTTTTTGAGCATGCCCATGTCGCTGAAACACAGGAACATATGTTGGTGTACAAGTATAACAAAACAAGTTCACTTTTATTCTAGACTATAAGTGAAGAAAAAATAAAGCAGTAAGTTCAGCGCTATATGCAATCAGACATAGCTGTTTTTTATATATCTATTATACAGTGCCTTCCCTGTTTATTTATATATCTAGTGCCTTCCCTGCCTATCTGTCTGTCTGATTGCATATAGCGCTGAACTTACTGCTCTGTACTATTCTGTCCACTGCGTGTCCTGGAGTACAAAAGAAACACCACCATACAGCAACATGTGCGAACTGGCAAGATCGGGGAAAAAAACATGCGGCCAGTGATTACAAACCGCAAGATGAATGAAAGAGACAATATATGTACAAACATCACCGCACAAATGCAATATTATTTGAAAACGAACAGCGTCAGATCAGGCGCATATTCAAACCCAATCTGACGCTGTTCGTTTTCAGATACTATTGCATGTACTGTACTATTTTAAAATAAAAACATACATTTGATTTCAGTCAGTCTGACAGAGCCAGTGTAAATGCATGATAATTGTAAAGGTTAGCTTTTTTTTTAATTCAGTTCCATTCTCTCAGTCGCGTTCACGATCCCCCCGCTCTCCATCTGACACTGCTGTTTTCACATAAAGACGCGCTATAGCTCGAATGTTATTTATATAGGGAAGAAAGTACAGTGTCAGGTGCTCATTCAGTGTAATAGGAACCATAGCACAGAGAGATGTGTACACTGCAACAAGTACACATGTCGTGAATGTAGGAAGGGTGTGTGGGAATTGTTAAATCAACAGTTCTTAGCATTGCACCACGCAAGCTGTCGTATCAACCGCCTACTGTAACTTGTTTTATTTTTTCTTCACTTATAGTCTAGAATAAAAGTACATTTGTTTTGTTATACTTGTACACCAACATATGTTCCTGTGTTTGGGCGACACGGGCATGCTCAAAAAATAGACGTGTAATGCCACAAAAAGTGCACACAGGCACTGCAGTTCGCAAGCATTGGTACGAGGATGCAGTCACAAGTATGCTGCAGAGCTACAGCGCATCTTTATGTGAAAACAGCAGTGTCAGATTGGGGGGAGGTAGGGAAGGATCTTGAACACGACTGAGAGAATGAAAAGTGAAAAAAAAAAAAAACTAACCTTTACAAGTATCATAAATTACACTGGCTGTTACACACTGAAATCAAATGTATGTTTTTATTTTAAAATAGTAAGAATAAGAGCAGTTTACTTCTCAAAACTAAATCGTGCGGGATCGAACTCATGACCTTTTGATTACCAGTCAGCAGCTGATACCATTACGCTACCGTGGCAGTTGTGACAAGTATGTGTCAATGTGGCATGCTAAGGCGGCTTTTTTTCTGCAGTTATATTTTTGAATAAAAGCATGCTTGTTCTATTATATTTGTACCTTTTGTGAAACTGTTTCTTTGATATTTGTACTTAAGGCTTCATACATTATATAGTTTATGCCTACATTTTGTCATTTACTACTACAATATGAAAAACGTTTCTGTTTTAAAAATGTGTTTACACGGATTACTGTAGAAACGGAACACACGTGAAACGTGTGTGCTCCAAATAATGATCTTCTATTATTTCCACTCTAAAACTCCACTTCACTCCCAGATAATCAATCAAGGCATGAGCTGGAAGAAGTTTGTGCACGTTCTAAGTCAGTGGGGGATGGAATAGCCGTCTACTTGTAACTTTTCTTTATCAGCACATTTAGATTAACAAAAGAAGCTGGCGGAGAGGTGAGAACGGTTTTAAGAAGCGATTTAAGGTGGGACGGATCTACGAGTTTTTTCGTAGGTTCTGGTAATTGTAGTGTTAAGGTACAGCCTCCCAGAGACTGACTTGGAACAGATAGGAGAAATAATTGATCTCCTGGGACCTAATGCCAGAGCATCACCTCCAGCCGAGAGTGACAGTGGAAGCAAAAAGTACAAGTGAGTCTGGCCAAGAAAATTTGTTGATTCCAGAAGGTTCATTGAAACTGAAGATGGCCTTACTATCCGCACTGTCAACTATCCCCCTGAAGTAAGCATCACAGACTCCAACTGGGCTTGCTACTCCACCCATGGAGCACGGAGTATACCCAATCAAAGAGTCAGATCTGATGCTAACAACCACCACAATAACTTCTGCACTCAGCTGGGACAATAAAGAAATGAATAATAATATAAAAAAGGTTACAAAGGATATAAGGAAAAATATAAGAGACAAACATGATAACTGAGTATCTGCTTCTGCATTTAAAAAATTTAATATTAACACAACCAGACAGTTCTGTTTCACATGTAAATAAATACATTAAATTTAAAAGCATTAATATATAGCAAGCTCAAGAAGTATTAATATAGTAAAACTCTGTTACATGATGCTACCAGACTCTGTCCTTGAGCAATGGTGTCCCCATTTTTGAAGGAAGCATAAAAGGTAAGGCACACTCATTAAAAGAAGCAGGACTATAAGTATGTGCTTTTCAGCGTATATTCCTCATCAATATAAAGAATAATTATGTACAGGCATACTTCCAAAAATTTTATTCAACCACAAATTGGTAACGGTTACAAAAAATGGCTACTATTTTTAGGTCCACTTTGTTTTTTGTCCGAGATATGGAATAAAGTAAAGGCAACATAACTTAAAAAGAATAACTGAATGACGGGGATCACTTTTCTTACCCTGAGTGTTTATCATTTCTTAAAAGCTATGTTGCCAACAGTTTTAATTGGAACCTTGTATCTTTATGATGACTATTGTTATTTGATTTTACTTTCAATACCTTTATATATACTGACATTATTAGTGTAGACGGGTATTGGCTATATGTGTTGTAGATCAAACATTGTTAGGACATGGTTCTGTTGACTTAGCTAAACACTCTTCATACTGGACTATGCGAATAAATGTTGCATGAATGTTTACATGCAGTGGTTTAAATAGGTTTAGGCAGTAAACTTTTGAAAACAAAATATTTCCAAATTATGGGTGATTCTCTTTGTTCTGGTATTTAAACAAGTAAAAAGTGCCTGGTAATCTAGTTTTAACATATCACTTTTTTTTGTGGAAGCTGCTGAAAACAGAAAAATACATGCACACTTTTTAAAAGCTATTGCTTGTGATCAGACTTCTAAAAATGCATTTAGGACATATAGCCCTATGATACAAATGCCTCTAATTCACCAGTGCACTTGTATTTAGTAAATGTACCTGTGACTAAGTACAATACTCATTTCCTATCTAGAGCAATGTATGACAGGAAAAACAATCTCTGAGAAAAAGGGTGTACTAAATGGAATGCAGTAATCAGCACTTTCCACGATTAGTATATCAAGGCATTCATAAGTGCAATCACAATTAATACAAGACTAATTGTGGAACCCTAAACAACGTGTACTGAATGAACAGAATTTACAAATCACTCCTTTTTGTTTTTAACATTTTTTGTACTGCCCCTGCTTCTGCATTGAGCATAATTTTTTGTACATTTATTCTTTGGAGTTTTTTCATTTTATGATACATAATGCAGACCAAGGAAAAGATGCGGTGTTTGAAAAAGTTTCCTTCCAAATGCATAAATAGAAAAAAAAAAGCTAAAAAGACAACATAAACCAATTATAAGGATGTATACAAAAATATTTCTGCTCTTACCTGATCACAATATTCAAAGACTAAAGTTAGCTTCTTGTCACTGTGAAGCACATCATGTAACCTATACAAATAGCAAAATTATATTATTACAAAATAGAATGTAAACTTTTACAATATTAAACCAAATATTTACTACATATACATACAATTTAGCAAGCTAAACCAGCAGAGAAATTAAACAGATATTATATTCAAAAATATTTAAATCATAGCCCTTTTTGCATTAGCAGAATACTGGCCAAACTGTTATGATACTCTTTATAACGTATAGATAGCTTACTGGCTCATGATTTATGGAAAAACATTTTTTTATCAATATAATTTGCATACATATACACATACACATATATATACATATATATATATATATATATATATATATATATATACATATATATATATATATATATATATATATATATATATATATATATATATATATATATATATATATATATATATACATATATATATATATATATATATATATATATATATATATATATATATATATATATATATATATATATATATATATATATATATATATATATATACACACACACATACATACATACATACACATACATACAAACCGGACTCCAAAAAACTTGGGACACTATACAAATCATGAATAAAAACTGAATGCAATGATGTGGAGGTGCCAACTTCTAATATTTTATTCAGAATAGAACATAAATCACGGAACAAAAGTTTAAACTGAGAAAATGTGAATCAACATATTTTTCCCTTAAAATGATACAATTTCATGGTGTCAACAAATCCCAAAAAAGTTGGGACAAGGCCATTTTCACCACTGTGTGGCATCTCCCCTTCTTACAACACTCAACCGACGTCTTGAGACCGAGGAGACCAGTTTCTCAAGTTTAGAAATAGGAATGCTCTCCCATTCTTGTCTAATACATGCATCTAACTGTTCAATCGTCTTGGGCCTTTTTTGTCGCACCTTCCTCTTTATGATGCGCCAAATGTTCTCCATAGGTGAAAGATCTGGACTGCAGACTGGCCATTTCAGTACCCGGATCCTTCACCTACGCAGACATGATGTTGTGATTGATGCAGAATGTGGTCTGGCATTATCTTGTTGAAAAATGCAGGGTCTTCCCTGAAAGAGATGACGTCTGGATGGGAGCATATGTTGTTCTAGAACCTGAATATATTTTTCTGCATTGATGGTGCCTTTCCAGACGTGCAAGCTGCCAATGCCACACGCACTCATGCAACCCCATTACATCAGAGATGCAGGCTTCTGAACTGAGCGTTGATAACAACTTGGGTTGTCCTTGTCCTCTTTGGTCCGGATGACATGGCGTCCCAGATTTCCAAAAAGAACTTCGAATAGTGACTCGTCTGACCACAGAACAGTCTTCCATTTTAAATGATTCCTGGCCCAGTGAAAACGCCTGAGCTTGTGGATCTTGCTTAGAAATGGCTTCTTCTTTGCACTGTAGAGTTTCAGCTGGCAACGGCGGATGGCACGATGGATTGTGTTCACTTACAATGCTTTCTGGAAGTATTACTGAGCCCATTCTGTGATTTCCTTTACAGTAGCATTCCTGTTTCTGGTGCATTGTCGTTTAAGGGCCCGGAGATCACGGGCATCAAGTATGGTTTTACGGCCTTGACCCTTACGCACAGAGATTGTTCCAGATTCTCTGAATCTTGGATGATGTTATGCACAGTTGATGATGATAGATGCAAAGTCTTTGCAATTTTTCGCTGTGTAACACCTTTCTGATATTGCTCCACTATCTTTCTGCGCAATATTGTGGGAATTGGTGATCCTCTACCCATCTTGGCTTCTGAGAGACACTGTCACTCTAAGAAGCTCTTTTTATACCCAATCATGTTGCCAATTGACCTAATTAGTGTTAATTGATCTTCCAGCTCTTCGTTATGCTCAAATTTACTTTTTCCAGCCTCTTATTGCTACTTGTTCAAACTTTTTTGGGATTTGTTGACACCGTGAAATTTTGAATCAACATATTTTCCTTTAAAATGATACATTTACTCGGATTAAACGTTTGATCTGTCATCGACGTTATATTACAAATAAAATATTGACATTTGCTATCTCCACATCATTGCATTCAGTTTTTATTCACAATTTGTTTAGTGTCCC
>NC_053158.1:115553674-115579902 GCF_016835505.1 Polypterus senegalus
CTAAAGAAAAAATGTTTATACAAAATAAAAAACAAAAGTCCTGGGAAAGGCCATCTAAGTGGAATACTCTTGAAAAATGTTAGAGAGAGCAGCTCAAAAATATATTTTTGATGATCAAATATTTATTGAATATCAATTATAATAGAGGATATAATTTTTGCTAATAAAATAAAAAAAGGTAACCACTGGGTATCCCATAAAATAAAAAGTCAAAAGAAGGCAATAAGGATGACAGTATTAACAGCATAAATATTACCCTACCCCACCCCTACCACCCAAAAAAATGAGCTCTATTAAAAATAATAATAATTATAATAATAAGTCAAAATAAAATTGCCTGAGAAAAGCCTAGGAAGGGAATGCAACCTAGATGTCAGGCCCTGTTGAGATAACATATAAGTAGAAAGCAGAAGAGAATAGCAGAAATCATATGCCATAAGATTTTCACTGTGAAAATAAGATTATCTTATTAAGAGCAGAAGAAGCATTACCCAAGTATAACAGGATTCCATCTGCATGAAATGATATTTTATGAAGGAAAGTGCTTAGCCGTAATTGGAGGTGAATAGTTTGTGGGAATAATGAGCTATGGCTAGAGACATAAAAAGCACCCCAGTCTGGCACCTTCAAAAAATCTGAATGGGTTGAGAGATGTTTGAATTAATAAGTATAATCGGTATAGGTGAAGAATAAATGTTTAAATCTTATTAATAAAGACATAAACAAATCCAAATGATCTCATAACCTGCTAAAGGAAATTCCAGCACATGAAGCCAAAGGTCTTTTCTGTGTCAAGAACTAATAAAACTGCCAGACTAGATATTGGGGTTGCAACAAAAATATGGAAGAGGCAGCACATATTATCATCTGCCTGACAAGAACAAATACCTGATCAGGGTAAATTAATTTATGAATAACTGACTAATCTTTTTCAAAAGATGTTAACTAAACATAACTGAAAGTTTGTCACAGAAATCAGAATGTGAGGCAGCGGTGAGTTAAATCGCTAATAAAGGGTGCAGGGAGAATGCTCTGCAATACAAATTGGATCATCGAAACAATATAATTAGTTCGTGACAATATTATAATTAACCAATTATGCTGCAGGAGATTGCAAAAGGGAATTCTACTGCGTTGGGCCATTCAGCAAAACCTTTAACCCAAAAAATTGCTCCAGGGCTCTATATAATGACTGACTCAGTACCAAAATGTAAAACTACTGTGGCATGCATATGCGCATTGGAGGCGGCCCATGGTGGGCTCTAATGATGGTAATAAAAACTTATTACAGATCCATTTCAAATTTAATGTCTCCCTAAAATATTTGAAAAAGTAGTTGCCAATCAGCTTCAGTCTCACCTGACATATCACAATTTATTTGAGAAATTCCAGTATGGCTTCTGCACCAGTCATAGTATAGAAACGGCACTAACACATGCTGTAAATGACATTCTGATATCCTGTGATGAAGGAAACCACACTGTAATTATGTTGTTTGATTTAAGCACAGCATTTGATACCACTGAACATTCTGTTTTACAACACAGGCTGGAAATGGACAATGGGCTTACGGGCAATGTCCTTGCCTGTTATATTTCCAATTTATCAAATTGACTAGCAAAATATCCGCGCTTCACAGCGGCGAAGTACTGCCTTAAAATTTTTAATTAAACCTTTTTAAACTGAGAGAAAATATACCAATAATTATTTGTTAAGGATCTCTTTGTATACCACATTGTCATTTCGGCCCTCCAGTTGTAATATGACCAAGCTGTGCGCTGAGCTTACTCTTGAGCATGCAACGTACAGTTGTCCAAAGGTGTAATATATTAGGCTATTTCGGTACACTTGAAAGCGACAACTGAACAATTCAGCGGCAGCCATCAACTCATATGCAGAACCATAGGTGAAGGGCTTAAGCATTCCACTCTTATAGTGCTCCTGTGCAGTATAATTATCTCCTGTACTGTCATCAGTCCACACCTTGAACCTGTCCCAGTCATTCAATAAATAAGACACAATGTTCCTCTGGATACCAAGTGTGAGCCTGATATGGCCGTGCAATATGTAAAAAAGAGAATGGAAAAGGCAGGTGCCATCTCCGGGCATGGAAACCACTCGGTAAGTGACAGTTCTTTGATCGATGGTGATCACCTCGATAGACATGTTAATAGGGGTATGGTTGGAACGATAAAGGAAATGGGTACCTGAACAATGTAAAGGAAGTCTAAAATACCTACACAATAACTATCATCATAATAAACGAACAATAAAACAGCAGAGAAGCCATGAATTAAATAAAAAGGCTGTAGTTATCAGGAGGGAGACGTGAATCTCGTGGCGAAGCAAGGAAGGGAATGTAGAGACCGGAGCGACGGACGGCCTTATACAGTGGGATGCAAAAGTTTGGGCAACCTTGTTAATAATCATTATTTTCCTGTATAAATCGTTGGTTGTTACGATAAAAAATGTCAGTTAAATATATCATATAGGAGACACACACAATGATATTTGAGAAGTGAAATGAAGTTTATTGGATTTACAGAAAGTGTGCAATAATTGTTCAAACAAAATCAGGCAGGTGCATAAATTTGAGCACCACAAAAAAGAAATGAAATCAATATTTAGTAGATCCGCCTTTTGCAGAAATTACAGCCTCTAAACGCTTCCTGTAGGTTCCAATGAGAGTCTGGATTGTGGTTGAAGGTATTTTGGACCATTCCTCTTTATAAAACATTTCTAGTTCATTCAGGTTTGATGGCTTCCAAGCATGGACAGCTCTCTTTAACCACAGATTTTCAATTATATTCAGGTCTGGGGACTGAGATGGCCATTCCAGAACGTTGTACTTGTTCCTCTGCATGAATGCCTTAGTGGATTTTGAGCAGTGTTTCGGGTCGTTGTCTTGTTGAAAGATCCAGCCCCGGCGCAGCTTCAGCTTTGTCACTAATTCCTGGACATTGGTCTCCAGAATCTGCCGATACTGAGTGGAATCCATGCGTCCCTCAACTTTGACAAGATTCCCAGTCCCTGCACTGGCCACACAGCACCACAGCATGATGGAACCACCACCATATTTTACTGTAGGTAGCAGGTGTTTTTCTTGGAATGCTGTGTTCTTTTTCCTCCATGCATAACGCCCCTTGTTATGCCCAAATAACTCAATTTTAGTTTCATCAGTCCACAGCACCTTATTCCAAAATGAAGCTGGCTTGTCCAAATGTGCTTGAGCATACCTCAAGCGGCTCTGTTTGTGCTGTGGGCAGAGAAAAGGCTTCCTCTGCATCACTCTCGCATACAGCATCCCCTTGTGTAAAGTGCACCAATGGTTGAACGATGCACAGTGACTCCATCTGCTGCAAGATGATGTTGTAGTTCTTTGGTGCTGGTCTGTGGGTTGACTCTGACTGTTCTCACCATTCGTCGCTTCTGTCTATCCGAAATCTTTCTTGGTCTGCCACTTCAAGCCTTAACTTGAACTGAGCCTGTGGTCTTCCATTTCCTCAATATGTTTCTAACTGTGGAAACAGACAGCTCAAATCTCTGGGACAGCTTTCTGTATACTTCCCCTAAACCATGATAGTGAACAATCTTTGTCTTCAGGTCATTTGAGAGTTGTTTTGTGACCCCCATGTTGCTACTCTTCAGAGAAAATTAAAGGAGGAGGGAAACTTACAATTGACCCCTTAAATACTCTTTCTCATTATAGGATTCACCTGTGTATGTAGGTCAGGGGTCACTGAGCTTACCAAGCCAATTTGAGTTCCAATAATTAGTTCTAAAAGTTTTGGAATCAATAAAATGACAACGGTGCCCAGATTTATGCACCTGTGTGATTTTGTTTGAACAATTATTGCACACTTTCTGTAAATCCAATAAACTTCATTTCACTTCTCAAATATCACTGTGTGTATCTCCTATATGATATATTTAACTGACATTTTTTATCGTAACAACCAACGATTTATACAGGAAAATAATGACTATTAACAAGGTTGCCCAAACTTTTGCATCCCACTGTATAGGCAGGCAGCCAACAACGTGGGAGGCGTTGGGATGGGGGACCCAACGCAGCCTCACACGGCGACCGAGCTGCAGGCTATGGATGTATTATGTACATAAGTAGGATTCAGTTAGTGTTGGGAACCCACATACCAAATTTCTTGAAGATGGGCCCATAAGTAACAAAGACCGTTGGAAAGTTCAATATGGCGGCCGACAGTGGAGTCATACCACCGAAATAAGTACGTACATTGGTTTTGGTTAGCGCAGGGAAGCTGCCTACCAAATTTCGTGAAGATGGGGCCAAAAATAAGAAAGTTCAACATGGCGGATGTTGTCAACCGTTATGACCGTTACGCATAGAATTTCAAAATGAAATCTGCTTCACTTTTGTAAGTAAGCTGTAAGGAATGAGCCTGCCAAATTTCAGCCTTCTACCTACACGGGAAGTTGGAGAATTAGTGATGTTGGAAAGTTCAATATCATGGCCGACAGTGGCATTAAACCACCAAAATATGTATGTACATCGGTTTCGGTTAGCACAAGGAAGCCGCCTACCAAATTTCGTAAAGATGTGGATAGCCTTCTACCTACACGGGAAGTTGGAGAATTATTGACGTTGGAAAGGTCAATATAGCGGCCGACAGTGATGTCATACCACCGAAATAAATATGTACATCAGTTTTGGTTAGCGCAGGGAAGCCACCTACGAAATTTCGTGAAGAAGGGGCCATAAATAAGAAAGTTCAAGATGGCAGACGTTGTCGACTGTTATGACCGTTACGTGTAGAATTTCAAAATGAAACCTGCTTAACTTTTGTAAGTAAGCTGTAAGGAATAAGCCTGCCAAATTTCAGCCTTCTACCTAAACAGGAAGTTGGAGAATTAGTGATGAGTGAGTGAGTGAGTGAGTGAGTGAGTCAGTGAGGGCTTTGCCTTTTATTAGTATAGATTCCAGTATGTACAGAAATGGGCTGACAGTACCCCATCATTATACACAGAAGTGAAATATGGTGTCTGACAAAGCTCAGTACTGGGACCTTTACTGTTTTCTCTTTATATGCTTCTACTGGGAACTATCATTAGAAAACAACACTAATCTTAATTTATACAGAGATGACACCTTTCTTTTAGACCAAATCAGATTTTCCTGATGATGTCCTTAATTAGATGAGTTAGTAAGTTGAAGGAGTAGATGGATGACAGCTACTTGTCTTTGAACACAGATAAAACAGAAATGTTAAATTATTGTAGAGAATGATGTCACAACAATATTTTGTCATTTTTTAACTTGTTTGGAACCAACATTAGTTTTACTGAATCACCCTGCCATTATCCATAACACTAGAATGTCATTTAAAGTGCACATTACAAACTATCCAAAATATGCTTCTTCCATTTTAAAAAATTTGGTAAATTAAGGAATTTTCTAAATATTCAGGATACTTATAAATTTACACATGCATTTATTTCTAGTAGGACTGACTACTGCAATGCAGTGTTCACTGGCTGTTTAAATCGTTCTTTATACAGCTTTCAGTTAATTCAAAATGCTTCTGCAAAAATTATTACAAAAACAAGAAAATACAAACAAATAACAGCAGTTCTTAAGTCCTTACAGTGGCTCCCCATTAAGACAGATTTCAAACTCCTTTGAGCAAATAAAGCCTTAAATGGACAAGGTCCTGCTTACTTAATTAATTAATTACAAATAGGAGTGTGTAATGTGCATCATCTACGATAATATCTTGTTATTTTATCAAAATCAAATCAAATCAAAAACACACCTTGAGGGTCCATACATTCACCGTCTCATGTAACCTAACAGTATAAACTACTGCGTGTGCGTGCACAGTCAGCGCACCACAAATAATAATAATAATTCTTTGCATTTATATAGTGCTTTTCTCACTACTCAAAGCGGTCAGCAATTGCAGGTTAAGGGCCTTGCTCAAGGGCCCAACAGAGCAGACTCCCTTTTGGCATTTACGGGATTTGAACCCGCAACCTTCAGATTGTCAGTGCAGATTCCTAGCATCAGAGCCACCACAAGTGAAGCTAGTGGAGCTGCCTAAAAGTGAATGAGCACAAACAGCACAAGGGGATAAATAGCCTCGCAATCTACGTTGTCTGATTTAATTGCAAGATGTGGATTATCCTCACTCACATGGAGGTGGTTTGGCTTTGAAAAGACTGGTGTTGCTTTAAAGACAGCAATGTGCAAATTATGTAGGAAATAGTTTGTCGCTAAAGACACAAACTTGTTTTACCATCTGTGAAGCGAAATAGGTCTAGCACGGAACCCTGTACGTAGGTGTCAGGTCAATGTCTTCAATTTCAAAGCACTTTTTTTTTCCTTTCACTATTTAAAACACTCATACAGATCCAGAAGTCTTTTAACGACTATTTAAAAAAAAAAACACACAGGGATTCTGAGAAAGCAAATGGCATACTTCCATTGAAAAAGAGATCAAGAGCTACTTGATAATACCTATGAAGGACAGTGTTGTAAATCCACTTGAATAGTGGAAAACATAGTAAGTACATTTTCCCCAAATTGAGGAACTGAGGTTTTCTGCACCGGAGGAAATGTTGTAACATATAAATGTACTAATCTGTAGCCAGATGCTGTGGACAGACCAGTGTTTCTTTCATACAACATGCAAGTTTCCTCAGTAGAATTTTATAATTGTTTTATTTTTTCTGATATCTTTGTGCAATATTGGACAGAACTTGAAGTTAGTAATTTGTTTAAAAATTCATTCACCCCAAATCAACCCAGTAACTCCAAGAGCAGTCAAAATTCCAAACATCAACCAACAACTAAACTCCTTCATACCAACGCCCTCCACCCTGCTACCTCACTCTTGAACTTGTAAGCATAAATCCCACCAACAGAATACACTTAAACTGAGTGAATGGAGAAAAAACTCACAAGCCACTCACATCACACCCACTTAAAAATTGAACGAAACAGCAAATTGGAGCAGAACAACATCACTTTTGGGGGGGCAGTAGAAAAACAGAACACCAGGCCCTCAGCATTCATTTAAAACACACACCAGTTAGCCGGGAAGCCACACCCACCCTCAAATGAACAGAACAAAATAATCCTCCCTCCCAGAAAATAAAAATGCCATTAGCCAAAAATACGTTAACTGTATTATGGGAGAAACATGCCGATGACACCAAACAACATAATTAGGCAGATGCCCAATTATTTAATAGTAATACAAAATGTGATCCTCAATGCCTTTTAAAACACTGCAAAATTCAGAAACAGCAACAGACTCCATTGCACACTAGAGGAATATGATCGCGGCTGATTCTCCTACTGGATAAAAGTCATCTTGGCTTGGAAATTGTCAAAAGCCTCAGGCTGGTAGTTTCTAACTGTCAAAGACTACATGCCCTTACCCATGGGATAGCTTTTAGATGAGCTGTATACAAGAGAAATGAATGTAGGACAAT
This sequence comes from Polypterus senegalus, assembly GCF_016835505.1. NCBI lineage: Eukaryota > Metazoa > Chordata > Cladistia > Polypteriformes > Polypteridae > Polypterus > Polypterus senegalus. The sequence goes on from NC_053158.1 coordinate 115,561,148, forward strand.
TTCATAAGCTTGCTTCATTACTGGAATAAAAGCCATTTGAGCCTGAGTAGTAGCACGACTGAAATTGGGATAAAAATACATGCATTGGCCTTCATAAGAGAGACTAGAGGCTTTCTCTGCACCACTCTCAAAACCATCTGCTAGTCTTGCATAATTCAATCATTTCAAAAAACAGAGGCCTCGAGGAGGAGGAGAAAAGTTGTCAGCTAAAAAGTGTATCTTGTGGCAGCAGTCAATTTTGGGGGAAAAGTTTGAAGACTATAGGCCACAGTCTTTTTTAAATTTAGTAGCACCTTCAACATTATCTTTAAAACCAACAACACAAGTGAAAAGGGATTAAATAGTTTTATTTCTGTGAGTAAAATACAGAAAGCTTAGGGAGAAAGTGGGCATTGCAGGAGAGATTAACTAGCCAGTGTCCACGAAGCAGTAAAGGCCACGTTTTCTCCCCCTAAGTCACATTTTTTAAAATCTAATTTTCTGGTTGTATTTGGAATATGGAAGATCCTAAAGCTGGAGAAACAAGCCACACTAAGTCCACTGGCTAAAAATAAAAACAACAAACTTTAAAAGACTTTAAAGCAGTGTCAGAATTAATTGGTGTACTTTCAAAGTGTTCCTTTACTTTTTTTGAGCAGTTTATATAAATATATACAGTAAATACTCACTGATAAGCTCTCACACGGATAAGACAGGGCTTGATTTTACCATATAATTTCCAGTATTTTATAAATGTCAGTCGTATAAGTCGAATGCGGAAAACTTACGCTATTGATCCAAGAGATTATGAAATGTTAACGTCCACTTGAGAGATTAACCACGGAGCAAACTGCCTTTTTTTTGTATGCATTGTCTCTACATGACCACATGGTAATACCCAAACCATTCCGAAGCAACGATTGCACGGTTTTGTGTTTTTTGTATCTCACAGCCTCATACACCTTTATCATAAGAGCATCCTTTATCTACGATGGAGAGTTCAATCAGAAGAAAATATGAAGCTGGTTTTAAATTAAAAGTCATTGACGTGGCAAAAGAAATTGGTATCTGCACTGTTGCAATACATCTCTTACATATATTTCTCTTCTGGTTTGTCCTGCTTCCTCTTCAAAACCGTTTCTCCCCACACGCAGTCCACACAGCATTTCTCGATTCCTATTGGTTCATCCTGCATCCTCTTCAAAACCGGTCCCCCCCACACGCAGCCCACACGGCATTTCTCAATTCCTATTCCTCCTCTTCTAAACCCTTCCCCATGCTGCCTGCGGCCTCCCATACACTCCCACGACACTTTTCTCGATTTCTATTCCTCCTTTGGACTACCGAGTTCCCCGCTCCTCTCTCATGACCCCATTGGTGTCACGTCACCACCCTATATCTAGCCTGACCACGTGACCTTTCACTTCGGCCATGTGTACACCTGGGAGTCTTTTCCGTCATAGACATAGAATTACTAGACACCGCATGACCGGCAGCATCGTACGTCAACGTCTCCGCCATATTGCGAGTGGCATTGCTGTGAAGTGAAGTAATGGATAAAGATGCCTCACGCATGTGCTGCTTGGGATTGCACAAACCGCTGTACGCTCCAAACCAGATCTCTGGGGATTACATTTCATAGGTAAGGCTGAACAATTGTTTTGGTTATATTTGACCATTAGAAAATCCCATTTTATAATCGTAGCACTCAAGGTCACCTTACAATAAAATTAAACAACATTAGTAAAATTAAAACAAGAGAATGATAGATCAAAAAGCAATAATTAGCAAACAAACAAATAACTGGCAGTAACAGTGCAAAATTCACAATTGGTATGCCAGTTTGAAAAGATAAGTTTTGAGGGCATTTTTAAAATGTGTTATTGAATCAAGCTGACGTATATGAGAGGGAAGAGAATTCCCGAGTTGAGGAGCTCTATGAGAGGACGCTCGAGCTCCCACAGAACAGAGTTTGATGTGTGGTACAGAAAATAGAGCTGCGGAGGAGCACCCAAGTGAGCGAGAGGAGTGCAAGTCTGTAGGAGCCAGTGAAGTTGAGAGAGAATAGGTGTAATATGTTCAGTGGATTTAGAACAAGTTATTATCCTTGCAGCAGAATTTTGAAGAAGTTGTAAGTATTGGATAAGTTTTTGTGGGATAACCAATACTTCAGTACTGTGTTGCATAAGAACAGGACGGAGTCTAGAAATGTTTCTTATATGGGAGGAATTATTTAATAATAATAAATTATTATTATTATTATTTAATAATTGCCATTATTAGTGTATAAATAGATATAAATAATTGCATGTAAACGATTCGCCCAAATCTGTTGTATGCAAATGATACTGTTTTAAAAATTGTTGTTTTTTCATCAGAAAACCCGGTTTCCACTTCTACCTGTATTAGTTTAAATGGCACTTTTGCCACTCGCAATAGGGCGGACGTGCTGACGTATTGTGTCGACTGGGCAACACAGTGAATGCGGCGTCTATGTCTATGTTTTCTGTAGCCTGCTACAGGAAGGCACTCTCTCGACCATTGGAATTGGTTTCGCTCCTTGCTATTTTCGTTATACTGCGATGGTTGTTTCCTAAGCCTTTGTTATAAAATGAACGACAATATCTTCTCTGTCGACGGGTTTTTGTACAACGTCCTCTCTTTTCCAGGATCCAACAACTGCCTGTTCCTATTAGTGGATCATTTCTTGACACAAACGGTTGACGAAGGCAATGCACTCTCACTAAAACATAAGGCAGTAGATTTCTTTGCATCACATTGGGACAGATTTGGAGACGTTCTTCCTGTTGTTCTTTCCAACGCAAGTCGAGTTATCACAACAAGTCATGAGTACTATCAATACATGGCAACATCTGGAATTTATGGTGGTGAAGCACAAATTCAAGCTCTTTCCGAGATTCTCCATGCTACCATTGTCATTTACTTCAAACATGACCCCAACATCCCGCATTGCATTATGTTTGCAAAGATTTGCGTTAATCTACAACAACCAGTCTTCAGCCACAGTCAGTTGTACATGGCTTTTTCTAGGGTAAGATCTTTCAACTCATTATCTGTCATCTCCAGCAAAACACCTATTCACAACTGCGTCTTTCAAGAAGTATTTATTTCTTCTTGATTTCTGAATTCCTTTCTCACCATTTTCCATTCCTATTCTTAGACAGCCGTATGCTACAGAGGGCATCGGCTAGGATCAAATATAAATTCTAAATGTGCAAAGAGCTGGAATATCATACATTTAATTTCTGGTACTAAATTAAGTCTAATTATTCTTCAGTACATCCAACTCTACTCAAGGGAAAAAAGACAATCCTGTATAAGTACATAAAGTAGGAAATGCTTTGATGCCTTTTTAACTTTTCAGCAATTATCCAACATAAGGTCTTTATACATCACTGCAGGCTACTTCTGTGGGAAGTAAGTTGGGCATAAAAAAAAAAAATAAATAAAAAACAAAATGAGTTAAATTGTATAAAATTACACACTGGTTTCCCAACATGATTTTGTTTAACCATATTCATGTTACTGGGAGCTCCCCTAGCTCTACTGGTGGCATTGTACTGACATTGTACATAGCTTATCAGAGAAAAATATTCTAATACCTCCTTTGTCACTAAAATGTTGTCAGTCGTGAAAAAAAGATAATGCCATCCAGTATGGCACAGTACTTAAAGTTAGTAATTCTGTAAGTAAACATATTTCAGTGAATGTAATGTATGTAAAAGCAGTTTTTTTCCATGACACAGACCGCTTTTTAAACAGGATTTTTAATTGCAATGACTTGTTATGGATAGTAATTGCTTTGTGTGCACTGGATGATATGAAGGTGAAAAGAATTTGCAGTGGGTGTTCAGTGACCAAAGTATAATGCGCAGTGAAGATGCAAGTGTCCAAAGAAGTGAAAACAAAGTTCATTGTTCCTCATTTGCATTGACTTACTAGAACTTCTGTTATAGCTATATTATATCTACCACTTTATACCCTAGCTACATTTTCGCAACTCAATAAAAAAATCAGCTCATGCAGTAAATTGATAGGTATGTGTTGAATTAGGTCATTAACACTAGAATTACCAGAGCCTACGAAAAAACTCGTAAATCCGTCCCACCTTAATTCGCTTCTTAAATCCCTTCACACCTCTCTGCCAGCATCCTTTGTCCTCTAAATGTGCTGATAAACTCAGGCTGCAAGCAGCCAGCTATTCCATCCCCCCACCAACTTAGAATGTGCAGAAACTTCTCCCAGCTCATGCCTTGATTGATTTTCTGGGAGTGAAGGGGAGTTTTAGAGTGGAAATAATAGATCTTTATTTGGAACACATGCATTTCATGTCTGTTCCGTTTCTACAGTAATCTGTGTATAAACACATTGTTAAAACAGAAACGTTTGTTGTATTCTAGTAGTAGATGACAAAATGTAGGCATAAACTATATAATGTATGAAGCCTGAAGTCCAAATATCAAAGAAACGACTTCACAAAATGTACAAATCTAACACAACAATTGCGCTTTTATTCAAAAATATAACTGCAGAAACAAAAAGCCCCTTAACATGCGACATTGACACCCGTTTATTATGACTGCCTCCGTGGCGTAATAGAATCAGCTGCTGACTGGGAATCAAAAGGTCGCGAGTTCGATCCTGTACCACTCTGTTTTGAGAAGTAAACTGCTCTTAGTCTTACTATTTTAGAATAAAAACATACATTTGATTTCAGTCTGTAACAGCTGGTGTAATTCATGATACTTGTAAAGGTTAGCTTTGTTTTTTTTTTTTTTTACTCGGTTTTATTATCTCAGCCGCATTCACGAGCCCAAACACACCCCACCCCCGCGTCTGACACTGCTGTTTTCACATAGACGCGCTATAACAGAGGTAAACTCAGCTCCTTTCTACATCGGAGCAAGAATGCACATACCATTGCTTGCATACTAGTGTCAGCAGGCACTTTTCGTGGCATTACACACATTTTTGAGCATGCCCTCTGCACACTACTTGTGACTTTAGGCTTTAGGAAGTAAGTAAATAAATAAAGGTAAATCGTACCATAAAATGATTTCTTCAAAACGTCACATATATTTGTCTCTTTCTTTTTTTAAAAGGTGCGTAGATCACCGCCAGCATGCTGTAGCACACAGCATCTGGCCACCTGCATGTTCTTGCGCGCACTGAATGAGAGACAATTATACAGTCTGACTGAGAGAATCAGACTGAAAAAGCAAACATTTAGAAATGGCATACTTATTACAGCTGATCTGACGCTGTTCGTTTTCAAATAATATTGTATTAGTGCAACGATGTTTTCTGATTGGTACTATTCAGGTCATAAAATGATTTCTTCAAAATGTCACATGTATCTGTCTCCTTCTTTTTATTCCGCTGCTGCGCTTACATCGTGCACCAGAAGGCATGAGCTTATTCAGTGCGGCAGGAGCACGCAGGTGGCCGGTTGCTTGTACTATCACAAGCTTTTTTTTAAAATGTGCGTTAATCACCGCCAGCATGTTGTATGTAGCACACAGCAACTGGCCAGCTGCATGTTCTTGCGCACAGTGAGTAAGCTCCTGATCTGACTCTATGTAATAGCGCCAGCATAAATTCAAACCCGATCGGACACGGTTCGTTTTCAAATAATATTGCATTTGTGTGATGATGTTTTCACATATATTGTCTCTTTCATTCAGGTGTGTAATAGAAACCACAGCATAGAGAGAAGTGTGTAAAACGCTTTTTACAGTAAAAGGCGATGGAAAAAGAAAAGATGATGCAGCATCAACAAGCTTCAGTTCTTTATTTACCTTTAGTCACCTTTATTTATTTACACACTTCCCACAGCGTAAAGGCACATGTAAAATGCAGAGCTTCCTATATACATATACAAAGTACAGCGATGGCAAAAGTGCGATGTGCATTCTTGCTCCAACGCTAGATCTGTAGTGTATCACGATACATTCTCTTACCAATGGTAGCGAAATGAAGTGTCTGTGTGCACTTTTGTGGCATTACACATGTATTTTTTGAGCATATCCGTGCCAAATAAATAACATTTGAGCTATAGTGCGTCTCCAATAAATTACATTCGAGCTATAGCGCGTCTTTATGTGATCTAAACAAATAACATTCAAGCTATAACGCGTCTCCAAATAAGTAACATTTGAGCTGTAGAGCATCTTTGTGATGCAATTTTTCACATAAAGGCGCTCTATAGCTAGAATGTTATTTATTTGGCATGGACATGCTCAAAAAATACACGTGTAATGCCACAAAAAGTTCATGTAGACACTTCATTTAAGCTTAGCATTGGTAAGAGAATGTATCGTGATACACTGCAGAGTTATAGCGCGTCTTTATGTGAAAACAGCAGTGTCAGATGGGGAGGGGGGGTGCTTATGGAAGGATCCTGAACGTGACCGAGAGAATGAAAAGTGAATAAAAAAAAAAACAAAGCTAACCTTTACAAGTATCATAAATTACAGCAGCTGTTACAGACTGAAATCAAATGTGTTTTTATTCTAAAATAGTAAGAATAAGATGAGTTTACTTCTCAAAACGGAGCCATGAGGGATCGAACTCATGACCTTTTGATTCCCAGTCAGCAGCTGATACCATTACGCCACCGCGCCAGTTGCAGTGAATATGTGTCAGTATGGCCTGCTAAGGTGGCTTTTTTTTCTGCAGTTACACTTTAGAATAAAAGCGCATTTGTTCTGTTATATTTGTACCTTTTGTGAAAGTGTTTCTTTGATACTTGGACTTCAGGCTTCATACATTATATAGTTTATGTCTACATTTTGTCATTTACTACTAGAATATGAAAAACGTTTCTGTTTTAAAATGTGTTTACACAGATTACTGTAGAAACGGAACACACATGAAATGCGTGTGTTCCAAATAAGGATCTATTATTTCCACTCTAAAACTCCACTTCACTTCCAGAAAATCAATCAAGGCATGAGCTGGGAGAAGTTTGTGCACGTTCTAAGTCGGTGGGGGGATGGAATAGCCGGCTGCTTGCAGCCTGATTTTATCAGCACATTTAGATGACAAAAAACCCTGGTGGAGAGCTGTGAACGATTTTAAGAAGCAATTTAAGGTGGGAAGGATCTATGAGTTTTTTCGTAGGCTCTGGTAATTCTAGTGTTAAATACATAATGTAATTCAAATGATAAATGTTTTATTTTATTTAAGTAGGAATTTGCCAGGTCTTTCATGGGTAAATTGGTTTATTCAAATAAGCTGAAGAGTAATATAGAATCATCTCAGTTCTGAAGTTAAATTATACAACCCCAATTCCAAAAAAGTTGGGATATGGTGTAAATTGTAAATAAAAACAGAAAACAATGATTTGCAAATCTCATAAACCCATATTTTATTCACAACAAAACATAGAAAACACATCAAATGCTAAACACTAGAATTACCAGAGCCTATGAAAAAACTCGTAGATCCATCCCAACTAAATCGTTTCTCACCTCTCCGTCAGTGTCTTTTGTCCTTTAAATGTGTTGATAAGCAGTAAACAGCCTGCTACCACATCCCCCCACCCCACACAGTTTTCTCAGCTTAAGTCGGTTTACCTGCGTGTCAATTGCTTAGAGTTGTATAAAGTGAGAAGTCAAGCTAAATCATCACCTTTTATAAATACTGTATTGTTATTTGGAACACATGCATTTCATGTGTGTTCCGTGTGTACAACAATCTATATACAGTAAACACATCATTAAAAAAAGAAAAATTTTTCATGTTTTAGTAACAATTGACAAAATGTAGACATGAAGTTTATAATGTGTAAAGCCTGAAGTCCAAATATCAAAGAAACACTTTCACAAAAGGTACAAATATAACAGAACATGTGCTCTTCTATTCAAGAAAATAACTGCAGAAAAACAACCCGCATTACTATTTTAGAATAAAAACATACATTTGATTCCAGTCTAACAGCCGGTGTAATTTATGATACTTGTAAAGGTTAGCTTTGTTGTTTTTTTGTTTTTTTTTATTCAGTTTTATTCTCTCAGTGTTTATTTGATCTTTGGCCTTCAGGCTTCACACATTTTATAGTTTATGCCTACATTTTGTAACATTTTTACTAAAATATGAAAAAGTTTCTGTTTTAACATTGTGTTTACACAGATTACTGTAGAAACGGAACACACAAGAAATGCTTGTGTTCCAAATAACAATGTATTATTTCCACTCTAAAACTCCACTTCACTCGTAGATAATCAAAGCATGAGCTGGGAGAAGTTTGTGCACGTTCTAAGTCAGTGGGCTGGAATAGCTGGTTGCTTGCAGTTTGTTTTTATCTGCACATTTACAGGACAAAGGAGGCTGGCGCAGAGGTGAGAACAGTTTTAAGAAGCGATTTAAGGTGGGACGGATCTACGAGTTTTTTCATAGACTCTGGTAATTCTGGTGTTAAGGTGTGCCGGATTTTCGAGTTTTCTCATAGGTTATTCTGAATTTCATGGCAGCAGGACATCTAAAAAAAGTTGGGACATGGCCATGTTAACAACTGTTTAGCATCCCCTCTTCTTTAAACATCAGTCTGTAAATGTCTGGAAACTTAGGAGACCAGTTGCTGGACTTTTAGGAGACAAATGCTGCCCAATTTTTGTCTGATACAGGATTCTAGCTGCTCAACATTCCTTGCTCATCGTTGTCATATTTTTCATTTCATGATGCACCAAAAGTTTTCAAATTGGTGAAATATTTGGACTGCAGGCAGCCCAGTTCAGCATTTGGACACTTCTACTATGAAGCCATGCTGTTGAAATAGATGCTGTATGCATGCTGAAATATGCAAGACCTTCCCTGAAAAAGAGGTCATCTGGATCAGAGCGTATGTTGCTCTAATACCTGTATATCTTCCTTAACATTACAGATGTACAAGCTGCAAATTCCATAGGCAATAATGCACCTCCATACATCCAGAGATGTAGGCTTCTGAATATATCGCTGATGACAAGCCGGATGGTTCCTCTCCTTCTGAGTACTGAGGATGCAGCATCCATGTTTTCCAAAAAGAATTTCAAAGTTTGATTTGTTTGACGGGCAGCACGGTGGCGTAGTGGGTAGCGCTGCTGCACCACAGTTAGGAGTCCCGGGTTTGCTTCCCAGGTTCTCCCTGCATGGAGTTTTTATGTTCTCCCCATGTCTGCATGGGTTTCCTCTGGGTACTCCGGTTTCCTCCCCTGCGGTTGGCTATAATCAGCGCTAGCAGACCACAGTGACCCTGTAGATAGGATATAGCGGGTTAAATAATGGATGGATTTATTTGTTTGACGACATAATAGTTTATCATTTTGCCTCAGTCCATTTGAAATGAGCTTTGGCCTAGAGAACATGCCAAAGATTCGGGATCATGTTCACATACTGCATGGCTTCTTCTTCACATGATAGAGCTTTAACCTGCATATGTGGACGGCATGGCAAATTCTCAGACAATGACTTCTGGAAGTAATCCTGAGCCCATGCATTGATTTCCATGAGAAAATCATGCCTATTTTTAATGCAGTGCTGCCTGAGGGCCCAAAGATCACAGGCCTCCAATATTGATTGTCATCCTTTTCCCTCATGCTAACAGAGATTTCTATTGATTCTCAGAATCTTTTGATATTATGTACTGTTGATGATGAGATATTCAAAGTTTTCACAATATTACATTGATGAACATCATTCTGAATTTTTTTTAATTTGAAGATGAATTTTTTTGCAGATTGATGAACCTCTGCAATCTTTACTCCTAATAGACTCTGCCTCTCTAATATGCACTTTTTATACCTAATCATGTTAGCGACCTGTTTCTAATTAATATAATTAGTTTCAAAATGTTTCTTCAGCTGCTTCTTTCAAGTATCACTTTCTTTTCCAGGCTGTTGTTGCCCCCATCCGAACTTAATTTTGAGATGTGTTGCTGCCACCAAATTCAAAATGAGCTAATATTTTTCCATGACATAGTAAAATGTCTCACTTTCATCATTTGATATGTTTTCTGTGCTCTGTTGTGACTACAATATGGGTTTGTGAGATTTGCAACTCATTGCATTCTGTTTTTACTTACATTTTACATAGTGTCCCAACATTTTTGGAATTCAGGTTATACATGGCCTAATATTCATTTGTAGAGCAGAATTTCAGCTAATACTGAATTAAATTTAACATGTATGTACCACATTACAAATGGTTGTGTAAGCAAACTGTTTGAATTTAGAAAAATAAACATTATTTAGGGAAAAACATCAGATATCTAAAGCAACAGTCATGTGAAAAGTACGTACACTCCATGAAATGGCTTTTGTCTTTTGCAATGTGGAAAAGGCAAAATAAATTTATTTTTAAACATTAGAACAATCTAGTTGAGAACAGGCCACTTAGTCCATCAAAGCTCACCAGTCCTATCAAGATAACTGCACAAGTTATATACAGTATATATATAATATTATTATGGGCATTGAATAATAAAAATGCATATATACAAAATTAAAACGGCCCTCAAGCTACAGGGTTTGCTGTGAACTTTTTTCTCTTCCAGTAACTATGCCCAGTCCATTCCAGACATCCTTCATGTTATTCTGAGTGAATTTATTTTTTATTTTATGCATGTAAGCTTCCTTTCCTACACTCAGCATTTTATTTACATTGTTAAAGAAGCTCTGAAAGATGTATGTCACTGAATTTGAATGATCTTTTTCTCATTTACGAGACCTTTTAGCTCCTTAGTAATCCAGGGTTTGTTGTTTGGAAAGCATTGCTTCTATTTATAATTGCTTCTATTACTTTGCCTATGACACCTGTTACACTTTCTGACCTTTAGTTACATGGAAAATATTTGCTACCCTCCAGTGTTTAGAAACATCCCCAGTGTGCAGAGATTAAAAAAAAAAATTGGCCAAGTGTTATATGTACTCATTAACTTCCTTAACCCTAGAATTACCAAAGCCTATGAAAAAAAAATATATATATCTATCTATCTATATCTATATATATAGCAAAATACCCGCGCTTGGCAGCGGAGAAGTAAAAAGAAAAGGAAACATTTTAATAATAACGTAACATGATTGACAATGTAATTGTTTTGTCATTGTCATGAGTGTTGCTGGCATATTATATATATATATATATATATATACATACAGTAATCCCTCCTCAATCGCGGGGTTATGCGTTCCAGACCCCCCCGCGATAGGTGAAAATCAGCGAAGTAGAAACCATATGTTTGTATGGTTAATTTTATATATTTTAAGCCCTTATAAACTCTCCCACACTGTTAACATTATTAGAGCCCTCTAGACATGAAATAATACCCTTTAGTCAAACGTTTAAACTGTGCTTCATTACAAGACAGAGATGGCAGTTCTTTCTCACAATTAAAAGAATGCAAACATATCTTATCTTCAAAGGAGCACCGTGAAGAGCAGATAATGTCAGAGAGAGCGCTAGCTAAGAAAAGCAAACAATCAAAAAATCAATATGTGCTTTTAAGTATACAGAAGTTGCGGCATTTTGTAGAGGAGCGTCCTATCTTCTAGGCAAACAGCCACTGTGTAAACAGCCACCTCTGCTCACACCCCCTCCGTCAGGCAGAGAGAGTGAAAGAGACAGAGAGAAGCAAACAAAACAAGCGCCACGCGGGAAGCAAATCTTATAGCATTGAGGAGTTTTAGTTAATATGTAATACATACTCTGATTGGGTAGCTTCTAAGCCATCCGCCAATAGCGTCCCTTGTATGAAATCAACTGGGCAATCAAACTGAGGAAGCATGTAACCTAAATTAAAGACCCATTGTCCAGAAAGCGTAACCAGTGAAAAACTGATATATATTTAGATGTGCTTACATTAAAAATCCATGATAGAGTGAAGCCGCGAAAGTCGAAGCGCGATATAGCGAGGGATTACTGTACATACATACATACACACACACATATACTCTGGGGTGCCAAACAGGCAAATAAATTGATTTTGTGAATATATAAAGTCGGCGTCAAAATATATAAAGTCAAAACTTGAATATATAAAGTCATTCCTGAATATATAAAGTCAAAACTTGAATATATAAAGTCACTGTCGGAATAAATAAAGTCTGCGTCAGAATATATAAAGTCAGCGCTGGAATATATAAAGTCAAAACCTGAATATACAAAGTCAGCATCGGAATTTATAAAGTCATTCCTGATTATATAAAGTCAACATCGGAGTATATAAACTCACTCCTGAATATATAAAGTGAATGTCAAAATCTATTGATTGAAACGACTCTGAACTGAACTAAGTTAACAAAAACGTATTCAGAAAAATTATTAAAAAAAACACTGTTCGGTTAATGTTTTGAAAATGATGCATGTGCCCTGCCCAGGATTGGTTCCTGCCTTGCGCCCAGTGTTGGCTGGGATTGGCTCCAGCAGACCCCCGTGACCCTGTGGTCAGATTCAACGTGTTGGGAAATGGATGGATATTCCAGCGCTGACTTTGTATATTCTGACGCTGACTTTATATATTGAAGTTTTGACTTTATAGATTCCAGCGCTGACTTTATATATTCCGAAATATTCCAACGCTGTCTTTATATACTCAGGTTTTGACTTTATATATTTGGGAATGACTTTAGGCTATATATTCAAGTTTTGACTTTATATATTCAGAAACAAGTATTGACCTTATATATACCGACGCTGGCTTTATATATTAAACGTTTGACTTTATTTATTCCGACAGTGACTTTATATATTCGCAAATGACTTTATATATACAAGTTTTGACTTTATATAGTTAAATGTAGTCATCATTGCATAACTTTTTCTTTACCATAGAAATTTAAAGACTAAATTCAACTTCCATTCCTAACAAAGATATTTCTGGCAACTAAATAGAAGCTACTTATATCCAAATTTGAGCTATTGAGCTGTCGCCTGCCTGCCTGAATAAATCACCCTCGCCGCTCTTACTTTTTACCGCTCATTTAATCATGGCTAGTGGCGAAAAATTATAAAATGGAAGGAGGAATACACTGAGTATGGCTTTACCAAAACAATTATTGATGGCGAATCGATTATTCATAAAGCTTCAATTGGTGATCTGTTTTTCTGTGTTAACCTCATATTTTTTCATACTTCTTCTCAAACCAAGGGGGTGCGAGGCTAAAATGAATCGGGAAGCGCTGATCAATGTAATCGGTGTACCAGGAAATCATGCATTGACAGAAGTTCCTTTGCTTGTGATTAAATGCGTGATTTTTAAAGCGTTATGGAGCCCATGCATCGAAGCTTCTCAGCTGTGCTTGTGCTAAGAAAAGGAACTATTTTAAAAATAACACGATTGTCAATGTAACCTTTTGTAAGTAGTGCCTGGAGGATTCAGTGTGGTGATACTCTAGACACAGTGTGTGTATTAACTTGTGGATTTTTGTGCGAGTATTTGGTGGCAGCGTCACAAAGTCGTAACACTGCGTTAGCTGCGGAGCGCAGCTCAGAGCGAAATGAGATGAATGGGAGGGGAGATGATGACGTGACTCCCCCACCCGCCTTAACTGTCAATCCCCCACAAACACAGTCTCTCGGAATTTGCATAAGCACAGCCCCTCACCTGCAATTTTAACTTAGTTACAAAGTGATCAAAACTCTCGCTTATATCCCGCCTCTCATTAAACTTGTATCCCGATTACCCGTGGACATGACAAACGCCAGCGGCAGCCTGTCTATGAACTTAATTTAAAGTTTAGGTTTACACCGTGATTTGTTTCCAAAGTAGCAGCACTCATGAATATGGTTGTATATGTCACTCGCTCGCTTCTTATTGTTTCGCTGCCTTCTCAATTATATAATGCATGTTTCTTCAGCGCTTTTGGAGCTCTTCCTGGTTTTCTACGCACTGCGTTGACAGTCAGTTCACATGATTACGGGAGGCGTGATGATGTCATATGAAACTCCGCCCCCACAGGGCTTTCGAGCTCAACTCCATTACAGTATATGTAGAAAAACAGCTTCCAGTTATGACCATTACGCGTAGAATTTCGAAATGACCTGCCCAACTTTTTTAAGTAAGCTGTTAGGAATGAGCCTGCCAAATTTCAGCCTTCTACCTGCACGGGAAGTTGGAGAATTAGTGATGAGTCAGTGAGTGAGTGAGGGCTTTGCCTTTTATTAGTATAGATAAATATGACATCATAATAAATAAAACAAGAATTACATTATCAAGAATGAAGTGAAATACAGCATTAATGTTGTATTTAAATTTTGTTTTCAGACCCACTTTGACTCCACCGATTAATGTGTTAGTGAAAAAATAATAACAGTTTGACTTTTAGGGTTATTCTGAGGTGCATGCAATAAGTCCTTTACAGTGTCATACACCATTAGCTGAGTTAACCACAGCCAGTGATCTATGTATACAGCTGCATTAAAATTTGTCATGAACCATTAAGCAAATCTTTATGTTAGTAAAGGTGTTAGTTCAGGTGTGAAAAAGCATCTTTGTGTTACGAACTCAAAATGCATATTAACACTTAAATGAACACTTGAATTTTGCAGTTGTTTGCGCTTTAATCTGGGCATACAGTATTATTCCTTCTGAAAGAATAAGGTCTGGTATTCCCTTACAAAGGCAAACTCTACAAAAACGTATTTGGTGTTTGCAACTTTACTGAGCTGTAATTTTTTATAGAAAATTATATAAATTCTGAAACAGAAAATACTTGAAAATAATAAAAACAGACATGTTATCTGTGGGTTATTGCTGGGTACAAAACTGTAAATTATTAAAGTAAGCACTCAGAATATCATTGTACCTTAACAAAGCATTCCTGCACTATTCACTTGCAAGTGAATTACTCAAGGTAGTCACATTAAGATGAATACATGCTTCCAGCTTGTTTGATAGTTTTAACAAATGTGCACAGAATACAAAGTTTGCCTGTGTTGCTGATTTTTAATAAAGTTCAAAGGGATAGTCACAAATAATACCAGCTGTTTGTATTAAGTAGAAAATTGATATGCATCTTTTAAGAAAATAAAAAGATGTGTTAAAATAGGATCAAATACCGGTAATTAATTCTCTCAATAGCCGTGAAAAATTGAAAAAAAAAAAATTCATTTTTTAAACAAACTGAAAAGTCTTTGGGACGGCAGACTTCCCATTCAAAATCCAGAATCGTCCACCTTTGACTCAGTCCTAATCAAACACTGGAATGCTATTGGTTCAAAAATTTAAAGTGACATTTTTACTAAAATACGACTTCACCCTCTAAGCCTGCTTAATTCTGAGCAGAGTTGCAGTGGGCTGAAGCCTATCCCAGCAAGCACAGGGCACATTACAGGAACGACCAGTGGACAGGGCACCTGCTCATCACAGGGTGAACAAAACGCACACATACACATGTGCTAATTTAGTGTCAGCAATCCACCTAAAATGCAGATCTTCATAAAGTGGGAGGAAACTGGAGCACCCAGATGAAACCCATACAAACACAGAGAAAACATGAAAACTCCATGCAGGGATGAATGCGGAAATCTGCCTAAGATTCCAGAGATACCTTATTTTGAAATCCAAACATTCAACAAAACGGCAATATTTTGAGGATACCTAGTATGTTACTAATTTGTACCAACATTATCTGACTTAATATGGATTTATGTTTTACGCATTATACATAATATTTAAAACAACAATACCCTTAATATTATGTTATATATTTAGAGGCAATTTTAATGATTTTGCAGAACACTGGAGTTACAGACCAATAAAAATGTCACTAGCCAAACAAAACAACATAGTTAATCTATATTAAACCATTTATTGGCTCTTGGGCTACTCTAGAAATGATATTGACAGCTGTTACCTCATCATCATCATCAAGTCGAACTCTTTTCAGTGCTACAATCTCATGTGTTTCTCTGTTTTTGGCTTTAAAAACTGTACCATATGTACCTGTAAAAAGAGGAATAAACAGAAATCAGCAAACTACTTCAAGATATATTTTCAAAGTTAATACTGACTAAAGATTAAGATTGGCATTAATCTTGTTGAATCTATAAATCACTTTTTTCAGTTTTTTTATGAAACATGTTATTTAAATATGTACATATGAATCTCCTCTTTAATATTTTATTAAATTTATTAAAATCAAATAACATTCATACTCACAAGTCAAATTTAACAAAACTAGGTTTGAATCAAATTAACCCCGACCCATGAGGAAGAGCTAGGCCAACAGAGTAACACTTTAATAGTAGGATAAAAATATAAACAAATAAATGAATAAATAAATAGAACAGAATAAAAAAGGGAAGAGAATCTGCTTCCTCAATTTAAATGCTTATTCTAAAATGTTATTGATTAGATCCTGTCAGGTTTTTGAAAAGTTTTGCACAGATCCTCTAAATAAGAACTAGATTTTTTCCAATTTTAAATAATATAAACATCAGTTACCCACTGAATTAAGAGGAGTGTGTGGAATCTTCCAACTGAGCAAGGTAAGTCTACGCGCCAATAGTGAAGTAAAGGCGATTATAGTTTGTATGTTCTTCTCCACTTTAAGCCCATCTGGAAGTACACCTAACAAAGCTGTTAGTAGATTAGGAGAGATTGTGACACCAAGGCTGTCTGAAAGACATTTAAAAGATTTTGGTCCAAAATTATGTTAATGTGGTATATGCCCAAAACTTAATGGCCCAATAAAGCTGGAACTTGATTGCAACATTTGCAGGTTGGATCTTTCCCTGGAAACATTTTGGATAATTTTAAATGAGACAGATGTACTCTACAGATGATTTTAAGTTGAATAATTGTATGCATTGCACATATGGAGTTAGAGTGAATTCTGTGTGTTGCTACCTTCTATTCCTTTTCTGAAATGTTGAGTAAGAGATGCTTTTCTCACTGTACTCTAAGACCTTTAAAAGGAAGCGACTTTAACATGTTTTTATATATTACAGAAATTCTGTCCGAGTCTTCAAGACTGATCAATATTTTTTCTGGAATAGAAGTAGGTGGGAGATGAGGAAAATTGGGCAAGTTTTATTTAGCAAAGTTTCTAATTTGTTGCGAAGATGTTGTCAATGTACAGATCTCTAAGTGAGTTAATCCCGAATGTTTTCCAGACATTAAAAAATGCATACGTTTTGAGAGGGTGGGGGAAAAAGGCAGTTATCATGTAGTGGTGTCACAGATAAAAGCTTTTCTATCTTGAACTACTTCCTACATTGGTTCCATATTTTGAGTGAACAAAGCACAATTGGGTTGTTAGTAAATTGGGAATAACTTGTATTTATTGGAGCACAAAGCAAGAAATATGAAGTAGCTCTGCAGCATTTTATTTCTATTACGGACCAAGCCTGTGTATGTTCTATTTGTGTCAATGTCCAGGTTTTTATAGTTTGTACATTTGCCGCCCAATAATAAAATTCAAAGTTAGGTACAGCCATGCCACCTTCTGTCTTAGGTGATCGGAGTAGACTCACACCTGGTGGCATTGATCGTGGACTATCTTACAGATAGACCTCAGTATGTGCGACTTGGGAACTGCAGGTCTGACATTGCGGTCAGCAACACAGAAGCGCTGCAGGGGACTGTACTTTCTCCGGTCCTGTTCAGCCTATATACATCAGACTTCCAATACGATTCGGAGTTCTGCCACGTGCAAGCGTTCGCTGATGACACTGCTATTGTGGGCTGCAGCAGGAATGGGCAGGAGAAGGAGTACACGAAGCTAATCAAAGACTTTGTTATATGGTGTGACTCAAACCACTTACACCTGAATACCAGCAAAACCAAGGAACTGGTGGTGGATTTTAGGATGCCCAGGCCCCTCATGGACCCTGTGATCATCAGAGGAGACTGTGTGCAGAGGGTACAGACCTATAAATACCTGGGAGTGCAGCTGGATGACAAATTGGACTGGACTGCCAATACTGATGCTCTGTGTAAGAAAGGTCAGAGCCGACTATACATTCTTAGAAGGTTGGCGTCCTTCAACATCTGCAATAAGATGCTGCAGATGTTCTACCAAACAGTTGTGGCGAGTGCCCTCTTCTACGCGGTGGTGTGCTGGGGAGGCAGCATAAAGAAGAAGGATGCCTCACACCTGGATAAACTTGTTAAGAAGGCAGGCTCTATTGTAGGAGTAAAGTTGGACAGTTTAACATCTGTAGCAGAGTAACAGGCATTAAACAAACTCCTGTCAATCATGAAGATTCCACTGCATCCACTTCACAGTGTCATCTTCAGGCAGAGGAGTAGCTTCAGTGACAGTCTTTTGTTCGTTCCTCCCCCACACTATGCGACTCTTCAATTCCACCCGGGGGAGTAAATGCTAACATTACTCAAAGTTATTGTCTGCTTTTACATGCATTTTTTATTACTCTTTAATTTAATATTGTTTTTTTGTATCAGTATACTGCTGCTGGATTATGTGAATTTCCCCTTGGGATTAATAAAGTATCTATCAATCTAGGTCTTTGCAGGGTCACCCTTTGGATATCTGGATGTTTTGAAATCCAAATAAATAAGTTTATGATTGAATCTAACTTCTTAAAAAATGATTTATTGATGTATATTGGAATGCTCTGAAATAGAAAAAGCAGCTTAGGAAGGATACTGATCTTGACAGTGTTAATTCTTCCAGCTAAAGTGAGATGAAGGGTAGACCATCTATGCAAGTCTTGCTTAGGTTTTTCCATGCAGACAGCAAAATGTTGTTGATAAAGAGCTTGATGTTTACCCCTAGGTATTTAAACTGATCTGCGATGATAAAAGGGAAGGT